>NC_134699.1:2387793-2545293 GCF_050947455.1 Rhinoderma darwinii | reverse complement strand
GAGTTTTTTTACTGCGAGCGGAGAAAGCACGTCGCGGTAAAAAGAAGCGACATGACCTATCTTGAGGCGGTTTCCGCCTCCAAAACCCCATTTCAATCTGTCAGAAACGGGAAAAAAACGCCTCGACGAGTGTTTTGACGAGTTTTTGTCAAACCACTGTGCAAAAAACGTCTGGAGCAGTTTTTGCAGGAGGAATTTTCCTCCTGCAAAAAACTCTGTGTGAACTCAGCCTTACTTGGAGAAGCGGATTAGATGAAAGCAGAACAACATTTATAAATTATAGGACACGAGCTCTTCTGGTTTTGAAATGAACAAATAAACTGTAAATCTAAGGCCCTGTTCACACTGAGTTTTTTGCAGGCAGAATTTTGAGCTGCCTGCACATTGTTTGCCACGTTTTTCGTGGCGTTTTTCGCCCACGGCAAATGAGCGCGTGGGCAAAATACGCTGCGAAAAACGCTTTCTCTGCATCCCATTGATGTCAATGGGAGGTCAGAGACGTAAACGCCCGAAGATAGGGCATGTCGCTTCTTTTACCCACGAGCGACTTCGGCCGTTTTTTGCCACGGCTTCCACGTCAAAAAACTCTGTGTGAACATACCCTAAGGCGGTGTTCACAGTTTTTCAACACTTTTCTTGACGCGGAAACCGCGTCGGAAATCGTGCCAAAAACGGCTCCCATTGATTTCAATGGGAGGCGGAGCCGTACTATTCCCATGAGCGGTAAAAAACGCTCTCTGGAAAAAGACGCGACATGCCCTATCTTCGGGCGTTTACGTCACTGACCCCCCATTGACATTAATGAGGGGCAGAGAAAGCGTTTTTCGCTGTGTTATTTGCCCATGGCACTCAATGGCCGCGGGCGAAAAATGCTGCGGAAAACACGGCATACGGTGTGCAGGCAGATCAAAATTTGCCTCAAAACTCCAGACGGAATTTTGAGGCAGATTTTTCTGCCAGCAAAAAACTCAGTGTGAACATAACAATAATCTGCCTAGTCTTCCAAAGTCCACCGACTGTATATGGCCCGTAACTACCGGAGTTTTTTTATATGGCTATATTTAAAGGAATACATTAAAATAACTGCAAGGTGTGAATACACAATACTAAGAACCAATATAAAAACTGATCTGTTATTAATTCTGCATCGTTCTAATGACAGATCACTTAGTGCTAAAAAAAAAAAAAGAAAGAATTAAAAAAATAACTTACATCTTGGAGTCTGGACTGTCATTTAAACATTCTGCTTTTTCATGCAGACTTAATAAAAGTAATTCTATAACAAGGGTGACATCGGGTCAATACTCTACACATAGTGGGCACGAGCTGCTCAGACCTGGCACTGGGAATGTAATATGAAGAGGGCAGTATAATGTCGCCCAAAAAATATTTAAGTTGTCTTGCAGCTCTGGTACTGACATGTATCATTGACTAGTTGCTAAAGTTTTTCTTTCAGAAAGGTTGATGTATACACTGTACTTAGAAGCAGGCAGTAGTCTTCAGACACACAAACCGTCAAGGTATTTACAGACCCCACAATATTCTGCTGTGACGTAACTAAATTCCCATTTTTTATATACACAATCTGATGGAAACAAGGCCTGGACTTACTGGTGTCCTGTATGCAACTGGCTGACAATTCCGCCATCGTGCAGGCATTGGCACGAGGCTATTGGTCAGTTATTTGCAATTAATACATAAAAGGGTCCACAGGATCGAATGTCTGGAGAAGGGCCAGTATTGGTGGTGGAAGCCAGATCTCCAGAGGCAAGGAGGAACACCTCATAGCTGCTCGCTTGTGTAATCTTGGAAAGACATCACTAGGCAATGGCAAAGTGACATAGTCAGTAATGCAAACACCAACCTGCCCTGTATGGCCGGGTCCACACAGGACAGAAATGCTGCAGTTTTTCTGTGTGGAAAATCCACAGCAGATTACAGAACCAACCATGTGGATGAGATCTTTAAATATGCAGCATAATCATTCTGTTGTGATTGTTTACAGCGAATTGTACTTTTTTTTTTTTAATGTAGAAGGGGTGGAATCTGCAGCGAAATCCACATGTAACAGGTGCGGATCTTGCTGCGGATAAATCTGCAACATGTGTGGGTACCCTTTCCACAGTGAATGCACAGCTAGTATTTTGCTGTGGATTAATTGCAGATTTCATCGCTACTACATTGATAAGGATGAAATCCGCTGTGAACAGACGCAACAGAATGAGCATGCTGAAGATTAGAAAATCTGCAGCATGTCTTGACTTCCATATGGAAAATGTTCCACAGTATGTGGATGAGATTCTTCAATTCTGATCCACATGCCTGGTACTGTATTCTGCTGTAGATTTACGCACGAAAAATCTGCAGCATTTCCGTCCCCTGTGGACGTGGTCTTTAAGAACTTCCAGATTTCCTTCAGTGCATCTCAGTCTTGTCTTTAAACCACATGCAAATGTTAATCGTTTTCTTCCTTGCATATGACAAATTGGGGGCACATTATTGAAAAAAAAATAAAAAAAAAAATATACACATACAAAAAAAAGGTATAATGTTACCAACAGTATTCGGTTATCAAAAATGTCGCAAAATTTACTGGATATGTGTGCTAAATGCATCTGGTGCAAATGTCTGAAACGTAGTACAAATGTAATAAAATAAAATGTTGCAAACAAATGTTGGCAAGTTCCTTTGCTAATACAGCGCACGTACTTTACACCATTCAAACACATGGCTGAGAGACACAGAATGAAGCCTAAAATGAAAAGCTGATAGTAGTTAAGTTGTGCATTAAAAAGCCACAAGAGGGAAACCATACATTGAGCTTTATACTCAGGTGTTACTAACCACAGCAGACGCAGTTAAGTAAACACTGTTCATAAGAGAACCAAGGAAAGGACTAAAGCATTGAGCATATACAGATAATAGAGCATCGGCTATACACGGAGATGAATGGAAACCACTGTGGATCTACATAAAACAGTGTGAGGGATTTTTTCCAGCATGTGAAGATTAATAGACAGAAATCATATAGCCGGGTTCCCATGGGTCGGATACGCTGCATTAAACTACGCAGCGTATCCGACCTGGAATCCGAAAAAACCGCACCACATTGTGGTGCGGTTTATTGGCCGGAATTTCTGCTGCGAAAAGCAGCGTTTGGGACGCATGAGATTTTCTCCTCCACTTTGCTGCTACGGTAAATGCTGCAATGAAGGAGTTTATGCTACGTGGGAACCCGGCCAAAGGGTGTTCGGGATCTGCACCATTTCTTAATTTGGAAGCTGCTTACAGAGATATAAACGAAGAGTGTTGCTTGGTATCCAATGGAGACGTACGTGCACGTTCAAAGACAGAATGCAGGCTGTACCTTGATTTATCGTGTATGTCTCTCGTGTGTGTGTGTGTGTGTGTGTGTGTGTGTGTGTGTGTGTGTGTGTGTGTGTGTGTGTGTGTGTGTGTGTGCATACGTACTTTGTTTTCCTGCACACATTGATAAACATTCTAAAACATTATTTTTTTAAAATAATATTTTCTAATGCTGATACAGGGATTTCCCAACACGGGGCTGTGGTATAACTGGGCCTTAGAGCAGAGCGGTCATTTTCATAATTCTCTTCCATGTTTAGCTGCCCAACAGTGGGATAACACAGAAGTGGTCAGGACTAGATTTATTTTACATATGCACAGTTGGTCTTAAAGGGGTTTTCCCATGAAGAATATTTATGACATATTCACAGGATATGTCATGGATGTCAGATAAATGCGGGTCCCACCTCTAGGTCCTGCACTTATCTCTAGAACGGGGCCCTCTAAACCCAGTTCTAGCTTTTTGTGCGCACGCCGACTCCCGGCCACCTTCTGATTACATGGTGGGGACATGGTCGGGAGTTACGGAAACAGAGTAACTCGCTAAGCTACGCTGTTTCCGTAACTCAAATAGTAGTGAGTGGCAGTTATGGAGGCAGAGTAGCATGCAAGCTATGCTGTTTCCGTAACTACTATTCAGTTCTAGAGAAAGGCGCGGGTCCCAGAGGTCTATCTGACATTTATGATATATCCAGTAGATATGTCATTAATGTCCTACATGGGAAAGCCACTATAATACAAGATTATTGCCATATTAAACTCATGGAGAACCCCTTCAGGATAAGGTCTACATGGTAATGTTTGCAGTGGTAAACCTTGCTGTGTAGGCCATAGCCTTCATGATTATGTCAGGTCACCACATAGATGAAGTCAAAAGAACAAACTTTATCAGTAAACGATCTATACTAATTAGACCCCAATAAGCAGTGTACAAACCTGCGGCCATAAGTTTTGTACGCTGCTTACACTGGATATTTAACCTTCTGGATAAGTAGGTAACGATGAGGTTAAAGTTACTGGTGGGTCATAAACTTGTTTGATGGCCTTCCACGTGACTAATAAGTGAAGCAGGAAGGAGACGGGAGTACAACCTGTCACTGGTGAAAAATCACTACTGCTCGCACTACTTTCAAGTACATTATTCTTCACCTTCCTTAGCCTTTTGAATCTAGAGATAAACGTCCCGACAATCACAATCAAGGTGACCTCCTCTCATCCCTTTTGTTTGTAGTATTGTACTTTTTTCCATACAAAAGATGCTGAATGAACTTAAAACAGCTGTAAAAACAAAACAGCAATTTTTAAGCCAGGAATCGGATCACGATACCGAGATGCTGATATGTCACTGACGAGGGGGACACAGAGAGAGAGGAAAAATAGAAAACAATGACATTTTCCACTCCCAGGCTCTGAAATATGGATTTTATATCATTTAGATACTAGTGGAGTCTGTGAAACAGCTGATTCTTATTAGTTAAGAAATGAAGGACCTACATTAATCAGACTCACTGACGGTCAGTTGACAGGACTATAGACACATTTACATGCTATTAGCAAGTCATGTGTTTTAACTTAAGACTTGGATATTTTTAGATGGTGCTTGGTGCCAGTGAAACACAACATGCAAAGCCAAAAGGGTGCCAGAAGGCTCTTAATTCTAGTATTTTTTTTACATCACAAGGAAAAAAAACATTTCTACAGTCTCTACAGAAATATCCCCAATTCAGAGAGCCAAGTCCATCACTACGAAATATAAGGGTATGTGCACACACACTAATTACGTCCGTAATTGACGGACGTATTTCGGCCGCAAGTACCGGACCGAACACAGTGCAGGGAGCCGGGCTCCTAGCATCATAGTTATGTACGATGCTAGGAGTCCCTGCCTCGCTGCAGGACAACTGTCCCGTACTGTAATCATGTTTTCAGTACGGGACAGTTGTCCTGCAGCGAGGCAGGGACTCCTAGCATCGTACATAAGTATGATGCTAGGAGCCTGGCTCCCTGCACTGTGTTCGGTCCGGTACTTGCGGCCAAAATACGTCCGTCAATTACGGACGTAATTAGTGTGTGTGCACATACCCTAACGCTCATATGGATTGAGAATTGACAGAATAAAATAGACGTGAATATAATTTGGTTAATGCCAGCAAAGATTGGCAAAATAAATCGAATAAGACATCCCTGGAACACTAGGGTTTATGAAGCTTTGTACAGGCTTAATAACAGGGTTCAATAACTATCTGCATTATTTCCATTTTTCTTGCAGGGTACAGGTAAAACATATCAACTATGATTTGCCAAGCAAGTAATAAAAAAAAAGACAAAGCAAATGTAACCACAGCTGAACATTTCACATAAGTTTTTAATAAGCTAAAGACAGAGTCAAAAAATATGTTTATCCTGTGGATATGTCATAAATGTCTCTGATGGGAAAACCCCTTTAAAGCCCCGTTCACATAGCTAGGATTTCATGCACCCTGAAATCCGTCTCATTGATTTTAATGAAATATCTGCATTTTAAATCCATGTCAATAATTGAATTATTATAATTTATGGATGCAAAGTTCGTGCGGAAACCACGGCAGAAATCCACACGCGGATTAGCTCCATTGAATTGTGCAAATCTGCGTGCGACTGGTCGGATTTGCCATCGTGTGAACATTGCCAAGATCATCTTGATAGAGAAGCCAGTGAGAAAGAAACATGGCTGCCAGGCTCAGAAATTTAAAATGGGAATATTGTGGAAAATGGATTTTAAAATAAATTAGAAACGTTATAGTCTTATGCATTATTCCATAACTCCACATTCCGTAATAACAAATAGACAGTACCTATGTGAGCAAGAGGGGGAAAAAAAAAAAACAATCTCCCATTTAAATGGAATGTGGTGAATTGTAAGTAAAGACTTCAGCAGCTCTGCCCTTTGAGGAATGCAACTTTTTAAGTTCCTGTCACTTCTTTCAAATAGAGATGTCTTATTCACTTACAGCTCCGCTCTACAATTCAGGCTGCAACACTAAAAGTGCTTAAGTGAAGAAGAAATGAAAAATTGATTAGGAAGCCATGTGCATTTCACCTCTTCGGACCACAAAACATACATTAGACACTTTGTAGGCCTTTTCTAAAAGCATTTCACTAATAACCTTGATTTTGGTTTTCGGATATGCATGTAAATAATCATATCTGACAGACAACACAGCAGACCAGGAGAGAGCGGCTGTCCATTGAGGAAAGCAGGTTAGGAGACCTAATGGACAATCAAGCACTTACTGAGGTTTTTAAGGCTAAGCTAGATAGAATGATGAGTCCATGTATTATATATTGCAGTTCACTATTTACAGACTTTCAAGTTAATCTGCCATAGAATCCGGCTCTTCGTGTTTCTTGTAATCGACAAGTCTTTTTGACCATAATAGGGTGTAGACACTGGGGCGGATCTACTAAGTTTCAGACAGTGTAAACATAAAACGAGGCAGTCAGAGAAAGCGCCAAATTTATCAAAGTGGTGCATGCTGTTTGATAAATTTGGAGCTTCTTGGCGTTCTAGACAATTTTCTCCTTATTATAACACCTATTAGTTGGCTTAATTTGTGCCAGGTTTTTGCAACAAAATTTGGGTGCATTTTTGGCACATGGTGTTGAGTCACTTCCCTTTCCCACTAAGCCATGCCCCCTTGTCGAGAAGTGTGTCTAAAACAGTTAATAAACGTGGCACACAGCATATACTCCAGAATACTTCTGCCACATTTTGAATAGTAAATCTGCCCCAATGTCCGACATCTCCAGTCACGTTCAGCTTGTTATTCTCCAATAGCCTAATGCTTGAGAGGATCAGCAATAAGATGTCATATATAAGATGTCATATACAGTAGAGCACTAACCTTTTGTGAATAGTTGGACAAGTTTCCATGCTCTTTCAGAACTCAAAGATGTTTGCATTTAAGCTTCCTATATGGCTGCCGTCTTGTCAGCTACTTAGCACCGACAATGATCCATTACCGGGTCCTGAAATAGACATAAAGATAGGAAGTTTATTCGGCACGATGACATATCACCACCTCCCCCCAAAGCGATCACAATTCCAAGTCTAGAAATAACTCAAATGAAGTTTGTGAATATTATTAGTAGATCTTTTTAATACTTTGTACTGTGTCTTATGTGCCGGAGAATACTAGTACAAATCACTTCTACCCAACATAGTGTACAAAACGATACTGATATCCCTGGCATTGGGTACTAGAACATTCTATCTATATGCCTTAGGTCTCATACACACAGCAAAGCCACGTACACGAAATTTGTATGGTGGCACACAGGGTCTATAGCACTCCGTGTGCGACTGTATGGAATTTATATGCAGCAATTACCCGATAATCTCTCTCACTTGTGCTTTTTAGACGTTTGATGATAGGGAAATCATATCCACATTTTCTGACTTACTGCTGAGCTTGTGCTTATACACAGAAGACAATCTGAAAAGGTAGAGCTGCCATGTAAAGTATGGGGGAAGGACGGAGCAGCAGACGGATCCTCAGGATAGGTCATCAGTATATGATCGGTGGGGGTCCAACACCCGGACCGATCAGCTGCTCAGGCTGCCTCCAGGCACCGGATGTCCATGCCGGAAGCAGATGGCTGTGTTCACGGGATAGCGGCCGAGCTGCAGTACTTCAAGTGAATAGGAGCAGAGTTGCTATTCTGCAGCAGTTGCTATACAGTGGTCGGTGCCATCTGCCTTTCGGCTCCGAATACTGCATACCCTGCATAACATCCGGCGCCCGGACCCCCACCGATCAAACACTGATGACCTATCCTGTGGATAGGCCATCAGTTGTCCGTGCCTGGACAACCCCTTTAAGACAAAGAGGTCAAATTAACATCCGCTGTAAGGTCTCATTTACACAAATGTATTTCATATTCATAGTCCCTTCCCATTTGTCAATATCACAAAAAAATGTCATGTGTTCTTCTGGTACACGTTCCTGCTTTTGGTAAAAGAAAAAACGGAATGTGGACATACAATATAAATCTGTTATTTTATGTGCGAATAAAGGAGATGCAAATAAAGTGTATATGTACATGTACTAGAGCACGATTATATCATGAATTATTTTAACTGTTCATTACGAGCAAATATTTACCGAGCCGGGTGGGTTACGTCAATGCTTTATGTGTTGCTGTGGTCATCCAGTGGGGAACTCTGCGGAGGTCATTTACAGAAGGGCAAACTTAGCACATTCTGTAACACCTCCCCCTTACATAATTATACAATGCCCAATTCAGCATATTTGCAGATATGTGATGTATACGCGATGAACCAATTGGTAGTTATCAGCAGATTAGGCAACTGCTATGGAATTCTCTGTCCGTCGCCAAGAAGCTCTGAGTGAGTCATTTCATTCTCAACATTTCATTTTCCTTTACGTCCAGTGAAATGAATTATTGTGCCCAGCTAATATAGAGCCTGCGTTTTTCACTGACTGCTACGCTACTTTTCCAGCCCATGTTGTGGGTTTCGGGTGAAACACTGTGCTTATTCAATGCTTAACCAAACAAGGGAGATGAAAGAAGCATTTTAAATACCAGGCTGGTGCTGTTTTTGGAGGGGTTTAAAACCCTCATAGAAACCATTACCACAGTCATCATTGCAGCAGTCACCAAAAGAGCCATTTTTCTTTATTTTGAATACTCGGGTTGGTATAAATATTACGGGTGAATTATTTAGCAACTTGACCCGTCCATGATGCAACTCAGATCTATGTATGTTATTTTCCTGTTTTTTTCTGAAGTTATTGGAAATAACTGGGAAGTTCCCTAACCTTTGGTAGATCGTGAGCCACTTCCAAATACGACTTGAATATTAAAATGCAAAAGGCCTATTGAAGGGGTATTCCCATAATTTAATGTTACGGCACGTCACTAGGATATGCTGTAACATTATGATCGTGGAGGACCGTCCTCTGGCCCGAAGTAATGGAGGTCCCTTCAGCATTTCTTCGGCACAGTGGCTCTCTTGGCCACCCACGGTGCAGGAAACTACAACACTGCCCCATTCAAGTGAACGAGGCTATGTTGTAATTCTCTGCACATGGGGTGGCCAGGAGCACCGATGTGCAGGGAAAATCAGCGAAGCAGCACCAGTGCTTATAGGGGTTTACTCAGGACTGCTGCAGGGGAAATGTAGTGTTAGGCTCTGTTCACACGCAAACTCAAACACGTCTGAAAATACAGAGCTGTTTTCAAGGGAAAACAGCTTCTGATTTTCAGACGTTTTTTAAGCCACTCGCGATTTTCGTGGCATTTTTCACGGCCGTTTTTGGAGCGGTTTTCATTAGAGTCTATGAAAAATGGCTCCAAAAACGTCCCAAGAAGTGACCTGGACTTCTTTTACGCGGCCCTTTTTCAAAACGGCCGCGTAAAAAAATGGCCCGTCAGAACAGAACGCCGTTTTTCCCATTGAAAAGAATGGGCAGATGTTTGGAGGGGTTCTGCTTCCGATTTTTCAGACGTTGTTCGGGCGTTTACGGCCCCAAAAAACTGCCGAAAATAGGCTGTGTGAACATACCCTTACACGTCGGCCATTCAGATGAATGAACGTCTACGTAATACATAAATGGCTCAAGTCTGCCAGAGCAGCTGTCTGTTTTGGCTCGCAGAGAAGTGTCATGAGCGGGCGACCCCCTCTATAATATCCACATGACCTAATATGGCATTAAGTAGTACTGCAGCCCCTTCATTCTAAGGATCGGTGGAGGTACAGGCCGTCCTACCCCAATAATCACTAAGTGATGGCACATCCTAGCAATATGCCATCACTTACTTTATTGGCGAAACTCCTTTAACCTCTTAAGGACTGAGACATTTTTTTATTTTTATTTTCACTGCCCGTCTGCCAAAAGCCATAACTTTTTTATTTTTCCGTCGTGGTGTGAGGGCTTATTTTTTGCAGGAGTTGTTGCAGTGTCTAATGGCACCATTTAAAGTACCATATAATGTACTGGGAAACTGAAAAAAAAAATTTGCGGGCTGAAATTGGAAAAAAATGCCATTCCTACTATAGTTTTTTGGTTTTAATTTTTATTGCTTTCACCGTGCGGTAAAAACGACAACTTAGCTTTATTCTGCGGCTCAATACGATTACGGTGGTACCAAATTTATAGATTTTTTTTAAACAATATTTAACTACTTTAAAAAAACAAAACTTTTTGGTAAAAAAAAAATAGTTTTGTTTCACCACATTCTGAGGGCCAATACTTTTATATTTTTCCGTAGAGTCAGCTTGAGGGCTTATTTTTTGCGGGATGAGCTGTAGTTTTTATTGGTACCATCTTTTGGTACCGATAACTTTTTGATCACTTTTTAGTCTATTTTATTTGAGAGCTGTTTACATTTTTGTTTTTTTTACAGCGATACTTTTATGGATGCGCCCCTGCGCGCGTGTTCACTACAGGGTCAGGCGTGAACTCGCCGAGTACGCTGCCTGGCCCATGTCAATCACAGTAAGCAGGGAGTTGAAGAGGGCAATGGACACGCCCTCGTTGCGCCGAAATGCTAATTTGCATAAACTTAATAAGAGTGTTTTTAATACAAAGCCGGCACCCTGGGGAACAAGGAAAACACATTTAACCCGTTAGTGACCGGCCCATCGTGTTTCTACGTCGGTCACTAACGGGCCTTATTCCGATGCCATAGACTTTTTACGTTGCGGCATCGGAATAAGTTTACAGAGCAGGGAACTGTCAGATCTCCCTGCTCTCAGCTGCTAGAGGCAGCTGAGGGCTGGGGGCGTCCCTGCTCTGCCGTGTGAGATCGATATTAGTATCCATCTCACACGTTTAACCCCTCAGATGCGGTGCTCAATAGCGAGCACCGCATCTGAGTGGTTTTGGATAGAGGGAGGGAGCTCCCTCTCATCCCACTGACACCCGGCGATACGATCGCCGAGTGTCTGTGTCTCTAATGGCAGCCGGGGGTCTAATAAAGGCCCCCAGGCTGCCTAGAGTGAATGCCTGCTAGATCATGCCGCAGGCATGACCTAGCAGATGCCTGTCCGTGTTAAACGGCCAGGCAGTAATACACTGCAATACAAAAGTATTGCAGTGTATTATAAATGCGATCGCAGAATCGCATATTATAGTCCCCTAGTGGGACTAGTAAAAAAGTGAAAAAAAAGTTTAATAAAGTTAATAAAAAAAAATGTGAAAAAAAAATGAAAAACCCAGCTTTTCCCCTTACAAACTGCTTTACTATTAAAAAAAACAAAATAAAGTTAAAAAGTTACACATATTTGGTATCGCCGCGTCCGTAACGACCCCGAATATAAATCTATTACATTATTTAACCCGCACGGTGAACGCCGTAAAAAAAAATAATAAAAAACTATGGAAAAATTGCTGTTTTCTGTGAATACTGACTTTAAAAAAATGTAATAAAAAGTGATCAAAAAGTGGCATCTACTCCAAAATGGTACCAATAAAAACTACAAGTCGCCCCGCAAAAAAAAAGCCCTCATACAACTGCATCGGCGAAAAAATAAAAATGTTACGGCTCTTCAAATATGGAGACACAAAAACAAATCATTTTGAAAAAAAAGCGTTTTTACTGTGTAAAAGTAGTAAAACATACAAAAACTATACAAATTTGGTATCGTTGCAATCGTAACAACCCGCTGAATAAAGTTATTGTGTTATTTATACCACACGGTAAACGGCGTAGATTTAGGACGCAAAAAAGAGTGGCAAAATGTCAGATTTTTTTCTATTCCCACCCAAAAAAAGTTTATAAAAGTTAATCAATAAATAATATGCACCTAAAAATGGTGCTATTAAAAAATACAACTTGTCCCGCAAAAAACAAGACCTTATACAGCTATGTCGACGCAAAAATAAGAAGGTTATAGCTCTTGGAATGCGACGATTGAAAAACGTAAAAAATAACTTGGTCATTAAGGTCCAAAATAGGCTGGTCATTAAGGGGTTAAAATCAGGTTCGCATGAACTATATTAGCATACTGCTAGTTTAAAACAAAGTTCTGGTGACAGACTCCCTTTAATAAATTAATGCAAAACCTGTATCAAATCTGTAAAGTATGAACAAGGCCTAAGGCTGGGGTTCTACGTAGCATTAATGCTGCTGAATTTCCTCAAGGGAATTCTGTACGGAAATTCCGCAGCATTTACAGTAGCAGCAAAGTGAATGATATTTGAACAAAACTCCTCGACAGGAGCAGAAAAAGTCTGCACTGAAAACGTTCAGAAGTTGACCTGCGGTGCATATTTTTAATCTGCAGCATGTCAATTTATGCCGTGGATTCGTTGCTCTTCTGTTGCGGGTTATCCCCATTGAATTCAAAGGGGATGTAAAATCTGCAACAAATAGTCATGGACCAGCCGCAAAATCCACAACCAAGAAAAAGCATTAAAAAAAAGTGTGTAAAATGAATAAACAATGTCTATACTTACAGCCCAGCCGTTGTCATAACGACGCTTTCTTCTGTTCTCCGTGCAGTCCGGCCTCCTGGGATGAAGTTTCAGCCAATCACAGGCTGCAGCGGTCACATGGGCTAAAACGTCATCCCAGGAGGCCGGAGTGCACGGAGAACGGAGGGATGCTTCGCCATGACAACGGCTGGGGTTCAGTACAGCCTTATTTTTACCCAAGCACTGGTTTCGCAGCGGAGATTCCGGCCTAAAAACTGCACCGAAATTTGTTGCAGTTTTTCGGGCGGAATTCGCTGCGGGTTCTAAGTTGGATACGCTGCGCACATTTACGCAGCATATCCGACCCATGGGAACTCAGGTAAAGGCCTTTTGACACGGGCCAATGATTGCATGAACGAGCGTTCGTACAAACAAACGCTCCTACATCGTCTGATCGCATCTTTTATGCAGCAAAAAAATGGTGTAAACAGGTAGAGGTGCTGCCGACCTGAGTTATTTCGACCTGCTTGCACTCTCTGTGCTGCGTTTCTCGGCCTCCCACTGCCAAAAAGCTTGTCAAAAACGGCCCGAAAATGCCTCCCGTCGATTTCAATGGGAGGCGGGGGCGGTTTTCTCCCGCGAGCAGTAAAACCGGCTCGCGGGAGAAAGAAGCGACATGCCCTATCTTCGGGCATTTCCGCCTCTGACCTCCCATTGACTTCAATGGGAGGCAGAGAAAGAGTATTTCGCGGCGTTTTATGCCCGCAGCGCCCAATGGCCGTGGGCGAAAAACGCAGCGAAAATCGGCGTGCAGGGAGAGGAAAATCTGGCTCAAACTTCCAAACGGAATTTTGAGGCAGAAATAATGCCTGCAAAATACTCCGTGTGAACATAGCCTTAGGGTATGTGCACACACAAAATTAAAAACGTCTGAAAATACGGAGCTGTTGAAAACTGCTCCTGATTTTCAGACTTTTTTAAGCAAACTTGCTTTTTTCACAGCTCCAAAAACGGCTCAAGACGTGACCTGCACTTCTTTATCGCTGGCGTCATTTTTCCAAAACGCGTAAGAAAACAGCCTGTCGGAACAGAACGCTGTTTTACCCATTGAAATCAATGGGCAGATGTTTGGGGGCGTTCTGCTTCCGATTTCTCGGCCATGGGTCCGGAAAACGGTCGAAAATAAGCCGTGTGAACATAGCCTTAGTTAGCGGGTGACAGTCGCTATCACTGTAAGGGCTTATTCAGACGAACATGATATACGTCCGTGCAACGCACCCCGCTCGGACCTATGTTAGTCAATGGGGCCGCTCAGACTGTCCGTGATTTTCACGCATCATATGTCCGCTGTGTAAAACTCACGACATGTCCTATATTTGAAGTCAATGGGTGCGAGAAAATCACGCGCAGCCCACAGAAGCACTTCCGTGTGACGTGCGTGATTCGCGCAACAGCAGTAAAAACTATGAATGAAAACAGAAACGAACCACGTGCTACAAACATCCAAACAGAGTGTCATAATGATGGCGGCTGCGCGAAAATCACACAGTCGTGCATCATATGGTGAGGCCACACGGAGGTGTTATGGACCTTTTGCTCGCGTAAAACACACGCTCGTGTGAATCCGGCCTGAGACTGAGCCAAATGTACAAGGCTTTCTGAACGGACATATCGTATGTGAATGTGGCGCATTTTCTGCCCCTCTAGTAAACCCTCCTGCAATCTTCTACTGTCTGCCACTGACCAGAATTGGTATATTCGTAAACGTCCAAAAAATCGGAAGCAGAACGCCTCCAAACATCTGCCCATTGATTTCAATGGGAAAAATGGCGTTCTTTTCTGACGGGCCGTTTTATAAAACGGCCGCGTTAAAAAAACGCCAGCGAAAAAGAAGTGCAGGACACTTATTGAGACGTTTTTGGAACCGTTTTTCATTGAAAACAGCCGTAAAAAATGCCGCGAAAATCGCGAGTGGCTTAAAAAATGTCTGAAAATCCCTTGAAAACATCTCTGTATTTTCAGACGTTTTTGACTCAGCGTGTGAACAGAGCCTTACATGCGTCTTATAGATTTTGCGCATGTTCGCAAAAAGTGAGACCACACCCCAAACTATAGACCACACCCCAAACTATAGACCACACCCCAAACTATAGACCACACCCCAAACTATAGACCACACCCCAAACTATAGACCACACCCCAGACTATTTGTAAACTCCATATAAAAATATATTTAAAAAACAGACAATTGTCCAAGAACAAACATAACTAGAAAAAATCCAGGAACCCAAACGCACAATATACTATTGTAAAATCTGCCGCCAGTACGCCGCAGGCCTGCACCGGGACTAGGCCCTAGTGACGTTCCAACCATAGTGACCTAATGTCACATGACCGCGATATCCAATAGTTATCGAACGTCATGACATTATAGACAAAACATCATGGCGGCCTACAACCTCCAGACAACGCAGTCCTTTGGCGTTATGGACGTCACTGAGAATAGTCTTTCTCCATTCTGGGTGATGAGCACGAAACATCACATGACCCCATTACCCAATGGCTGAAGGCCGCAGTGATGTTTTATCCGTAGAGTAGGACAACGCGGTCATGTGACATCACCAACTAACTAAGCATCGCTGCGATCAACTTACAGGGAGGACAGACTGGCGATACGGAAAAAGTTTAGACAATAAATATATTACAAAGTTATTGTTTATGTTATATACATTTATAATACATTAGTCTTCCTTATAATGTCCGAAACGCGGATAAAACCCTAAATACGTGTAAGGGGTCATTCAGGTGGCCGTATTTCATCCTCTGTGCCTGGCTGTTTATGTAAACCAACCTGAGATCACCAGTTCTAGCGTCAATGATACGGCCAAAATGCGGCAGTGTGACTGAGGCCTTATAATGATACAGGGAAAATAATAGATATCTACAAACACACACATAAATAATATAGTCTGAGGATAGAGTGTTTGTCACATTCACATAACTCCAAACCAAGCTGCACTGCTCACCTGCCGCCTCATCTACCGCGCCAGTCACACCTGAGGCGACGAAGCGACCGAACACAATTTTCACGGGTCCCGCAAAGCATTCTGGAAATCGTAGTGAAGTTGCATCCAGCACGCAATACACTGAATGCACACGCCAAATGGCTAGAACTACATCTCCCAGAGCCTCTGCGCAAGCCATGTGACAGACGACAACCTATCGGCGTCGTAGGATCTGTCACTCACACCCAGAAGGTTCCTGACGAGTTCGCGCTCGAATTGTGAGGTAAAATTGGCTCTGGACGCGGTGACGTGTTGGCTACAGATGAGGGGGAGAGAGAGAGAGAGAGAGAGAGAGAGAGTGGCCGTGCTGACATGACTACGTGGACATATGAGAGTGTCTAGTGGCAGGTGACCAGAAGTCTGTAATAATGATTTACGTTTGCATTGGCTTCTGGGGGACTATAAGGCCCAGCATGTCAGGGTGCAGCACTCCCTGTGGTGTTATAATGTTTGCTGAACATTACATATCATAATAAAATAACATTATAGTAGTTTAATAACGCAGTGAACAACCGCGGCCCAAAAAAATAATTCAAGTGAATAAGGCTATGTTCACACGCTGCGTTTTCAGGTGTATTTCAGGGCGAGAATGCCCCAAAATACGCCCTAAAAACTAGCTGAACGCCTACAAACAACTGCCCATTGAACTAAATGGGAAAAATAGCGTTTCGCTCAGACAGGGCGTTTTTTACGCCGCCGTTTTAAAAAGTGTGAAAAAAAAATGCAGCGTAAAAAGAAGCATGTCACTTCTTGAGCTGTTTTTCATTGCATCAATAGAAAAACAGCTCCAAAAACGCCTGGAAAAAAAAACGTTTTCAGCTTCAAAATCGGCTGAAAATCAGAGGTTGTTTTCCGTGTGTGAACAGAGCCTAAAATATCTCAACATCCCGTTCACTCGCTGCATAAACGTCACATTCACTTCTATAAACGGCCGCAAAATCGAGTACAGTTTGATTCATCTGTATTACAGTGGCAATTTCCAAAAAGTGGGCAGGGGTGCCACCCGCGGGCCGACCAGTTTACTATAGTTCATACCAGAAAGTGGTGTAAATTATAGCGTAAATCCACTCCAGCTAATAGCACCACTTAATAAATTAGGCGCACTTTACTCTAGCGCTGTTTAGATTAAGGGCCAGTTCACATCTGAATTGGAGACTCCGTAAGGGGACTCCATTGCAGATCCGGCAGAGATTACTGGAAACAATAGCGCGGTATGCTGCGCTATATTTTCCGGTAAAACCACAGACACCTTGATGGAAAACTGACGGAACCCTTTAAAGTAAATGGGTTCCAACGACCACCTGACGGAGCAGAACATCGGAATGGCCTGACATAGGTGTGCACAGGGCCTAAGGCCGGGTTCCCACGTAGCGTAAACGCTGCGGAATTCTGTGCGGAAATTCTGCAGCGTTTACCGTAGCAGAAAAGTGGATGAGAAAATCCTCGCCCACACTGCGGAAAAAAACCGCATCGTAAACATTAATAACTTGACCTGCGGTGCGGAATTTAGTTCCGCAGCATGTCAATTTATGCGGCGTTTTTGTCTATTTTCCGTTGCGGGTTTTGAACTCAATGGTTATGCAAAACACGCAACTTAAAGCCATGCGTTGCAGTTTTTGTGGAGTAAGCACAGCGTTTACGCCGCAAAAATCGCAACGTCAGGAGAAAATAATGAATACACTTACCCAGAACGCCCTCCTTCATGCAGTCCGGCCTCTTGGGATGACGTTGCATCCCATGTGACCGCTGCACCCAATCACAGGCTGCAGCGTCACATGGCCTGAAACGTCATCCAGGGAGGCCGGAGCGGACGTCAGAGGAGGGAGGGTGTAAGTATGAACCGCTTTCCTCCGCAGCAGAATTTCCGTCCGAATGTCCAGCGGGTTCCAGGTCGGACACGCTGCCTGATTTTTACGCAAGTATCCGTCTTGTGGGGAACCCAGCCTAAGGCCCCATGCACACAAACGTATTTTTTTCCTGGCGTAAATACGGGTCCTTTGTCACACGTATTCGACCCGTATTCCACCAGTATTTACGGACCCGTGCCCGTAAATACGGGTCCGTTGTCGCAGGTATTCCACCCGTATTTACGGACCCATTTTCTCTGCACTAACCAGCAGCTCCTTCTCTATCAGTGCTGGATAGAGAGAAGGGGCAGCCCTTTCGGGCAGAGTTTCTGCAGCGATTGAAAGTAAAAGAAGTTCATACGTACCCCGGCCGTTGTCTTGGTGACACGTCCCTCTTTTGACATCCAGTCCGACCTCACTGGATGACGTGGCAGTCCATGTGACCGCTGCAGCATGTGATTGGCCTGTGATTGGCTGCAGCGGTCACAAGGGATGAAACGTCATCCCGGGAGGCCGGACTGGAGGAAGAAGCAGGGAGTTCTGGGTAAGTTAACTTTTAATACTATTAACTCCAGCGTCCCGGGTGCTGAAAGAGTTACTGCCGATCAGTTAACTTTTTCAGCACCCTGGACAGTGACTATCCCCTGACGTCGCCTACCAACGCTCCCGTAATTACGGGTGCACACACATAGCCACCCGTAATTACGGGAGCCCCATAGACTTCTATGGGAGAGTCTATGGCATGGGACCCAAGGCCCCATGCACACAACCGTAAAAAAAACTCTGTAATTGCGAACCACAATACGGTACGCAATTACGGACCCGCCTGGTTCTATTGGCCGCGGACACCTTTCCGTATCGCTATGGAAGGGTAACCGTGCCGGGAATTATGGAGCATTTCCCACTTTTCGTTTCTTACGGGCCGTGCTCCCATACTTTGTATGGGAGCACGCCAAGAAAATGCGGCCCGTGGGTGTCGTCTGCCGGCCGTGCCCGCAATTGCGGGCACGGCCATGTGCATGAGACCTAAGGCTAGGGCTACACGACGACTTTGGCCGCGACACAGGTCGTGCAGCCAAAAATCTCTGTGTGCATCACATGTAATTAAAGTGAATGCAATCCGCAGGTTGCCATTACTGCACAGTCATAAGATATCCAGCAGGTTTGGATTTCTTGCGACTGTCAAGTCACCGCAACCTGCGAGTAGCATGCAGCCACATTCACTTTAATGCAATGCATGCAGGAGCACACATCAATCCTTGGTTGCGACCAAATTCTCAGTGTAGGCTTAGCCTTAATATAAATTCTATACATGTGAATGGGGATGTTTCTGCAACATTTATATGGATTTCTGCAAAACCCAAGTCAGATAAATGCAGAGTTGCAGAGATTTCTGCAACAAATCTGCCACATGTGAATATACCCTGAAGGCTATGTTCGTATATAGAAAAAATGTTGAGTCAGTACAAGACCTGAACAGAAGAAAAGGCCTTGAAGTGTCGTCTCTACTGGATACAATTCTGGGTTTTGGCTTAAAAAATACATGCAAAATCTGCATCAAATCTTCACTGTGTGAACAAGGCCTTAAGATGAACTTTTCCATCCAATGCAACTGGAGCCTCCTTACTCAGCAAAATAAATTATTTTGCTATTTGAGCAAGATCCTGTCTTGTCCCATTATCATCAAATTTAGGAAGATAACAGAACTTTAAGTTGTTCATCATCATGAATACTTCAAGATAGTTTGTCTTCGGACTATTCTGATTAATAGATTTTTTTTGTTATTAATCTTAATTTTGCGTTGTAGGATCATAGTAATGTTAGGGATAACTAGCTACAGACGATAGCTTAACATAACTTTATCATCCTGTGGCCCGGGGATGACCCAAACAGGGCCTTTTCTTTTAATTATATGAATGGTTAGTGAAAATATCCATTCTCCCCAACCTGTGAGCCGATGAAGACAAACAGCAGACATTTATTGATACTCCCCCCTAGTGCAGCATATGCCATAGACTGCTGGAAAAGTGCACAGGGGGGAAATAATATTGGGGGGGGGGGGATGTTCATCCAGAGCTAAGGATAAGCACTCCAGACTTTATTGAGATATAGTTAAAATTGTTCACAGATTCTATTGCAGATAAACATCTGTAAAAGATTCTGTGGGCGATTTGAAATTTATCTAAATAAAGTCTGGAGTGCTTATCCTTAGTGCCGAATGAACATTTGTTCCGCGTTTCTAGTCAGAAAAACATGATGAATGAGTGTGTAGGGATGCACGATGCATCGAAACTTTGATACTGTTTTGATGCCGTGCACCCTCAAACGGTTCGATACCGTTATTTCATGTATTTCTATACTAAGCTGTTCGGCCGCACAGCTTAGCATTGTAAGACATGAATGTATGAGAGCGGGGCTGCGGCGTGTGATATAGCCATTGCCCCGCTCCTGAGTCCTGCCAAGTGTGCGCGCGGTCAGCATGATGTGATGTGACTAGCGCTACACTAATGAGTGGCAGCACTGAAGACAGGACATGGCGGGCGCACTGTAAAACACCCCCCTGTTCTGTCTTCAGTTCCTGCGCTCATTAGTGCAGCGCCGGCCGCATCACCTGGTCCTGACCGCGCGCGCACTTGTTGTTAGGAGCGGGGCAATGGTTGTATTACACAGCCGCAACCTCGCTCTAACGGCGGAGATTAGAGAAACCTTACCTCCGCCACTATTCCCCTGAATGCTGCGATCAAAGCTGACCGCAGTATTCAAGGGGAAAATGAGATGGGGGGATGCCCCTTGGATCGTGTCAAAGGGAGTCCCTGTGATGCGATTGAGGGACATACCATATATGGGCAGACAGCCCAGGGTCCATTGAAGGACCCCGGGGCTGTCTTACCATATTTACTGTTGTTAGGGCATACTTAGGCATGTCCTATCTGTATATGTATGTATGTATGTATGTATATATATATATATATATATATATATATATATATATGCCAGTACATTAAAGTTTACATATAAAAAAGTAAAAACAAAGTAATGTTACATTTAAAAAAAACATTTTTTTTACAATAAATATAAAAAAAAGTCTCAATACATAAAATATACACATATTCGGTATTGGCGCGGCCGTAATAACCTGCACAAGTATCGGTGTCCAAATTCTGGTGTGTCACAACCCTAAGGCTGGATTTACATGATCATGTTACGTCTGTAATGGACGGAACGTATTTCGGCCGCAAGTCCCGGACCGAACACACTGCAGGGAGCCGGGCTCCTAGCATCATAGTTATGTACGACGCTAGGAGTCCCTGCCTCTCCGTGGAACTACTGTCCTGTACTGAAAACATGATTACAGTACGGGACAGTTGTCCCGCAGCGAGGCAGGGACTCCTAGCGTCGTACATCACTATGATGCTAGGAGCCCGGCCCCCTGCAGTGTGTTCGGTCCGGGACTTGCGGCCGAAATAAGTTCCGTCCATTACGGACCGAACATGCTCGTGTGAATCCAGCCTAAGAGTGTGAGCTGGTCAATTTGTCCGACACTTTCTGACATGGTGTGGGGGCTTCATAAATAGATTTTTTCTTAAAACTAGTGCAAAGGAAAGTGGAGTAGTTGCCCATTTCAACCGGATTCAAGCTCCTTTGGATGATGCTGGTAACGACGCCACTTTTCCTTTGCATTAGTTTTGATCATTTTACTCCAATATGACATTTTCAGAAGATATTTTTTTTTTTAAATATATGTCCTTGCATTTGAATGGATAATCCTTGAGTATGAACGTTAGTCTTTAAGGAGATAGCAAAGCCGATGGAACCCCGGAACGGATATGAACGGTGATGTGAACAGGCCCTAACTGCATCTTCATAATGTCCGACCACATGCAGTTAATGACGGTGCTGCCAAAGTTGTTGCTGAACTGCTTGCGTTTTTGCTAACAGTTCTGCGATGCCTTGTAATGAACGATTTACAGGCAGCACCTAACAAACTTCAATGCGGGTGAAAACGACGTCCATCAATTATTTCCTTTAAAAACGCAACAGAACTGCAGCATTACAGAGACGAAAAACGCATGCAGTTGACCGCATGCGGTTTTCAAACGCAACAAAATCGCAACAAAACTGCGTCAGCCTGAAACCGGTTTAAGTGATTTACTGATTTGTCTCTCGCAAACTGTGGTAAAAATGTAACTTATTCATCAAATATTTTTTATTGCATTTTTATTCTGGATCAAATTCTTTAGAGAAAGACGCATCCTTCCGTTATGTAAGCTGAATTTATGGCCTGTCATATCACAGATGGTTTATAACATCAAAATATTACTTATGCTCCTCTGTGCCTTGCAGTAATATCTATTGCACCCATCCTGCAAAATATACGCCTTCCATTCTCCTCTACAGTTTTGCGATTATTGTCAGGTCATGGTAATTTTTGGGCCACATACTGTGCTGTTTAGCTCAACGGCTGTATATGAACTACAGTATTTCATCCAGTGTGGCCGGGCAGTAAAAGTCGTCTTCCAGATAGTTTCCAAGTCCATTTTTAAAGTAGTTTCTTTGCAGCAGCCACCGTACTCCTTACATGACATGCTCTGTGTTTATTGTGGAGGGGTTAGCAGATGACAAGTGTTGTTCCTGCTCGGTGCTGAGGGGCAGTGTTACGGTGACACTGGCTGCTGACACGCTAGCTTCCCCAGTTGTGGCTGGAGAACACTCCTCCTCCGGAGCAGGTGTCTGTATTGAGCAGGAAGTTCAGTACTAGCTATTTCTGTACTTCTGCCAATTTCACAAACTTGTCACCGAGCCGATCTGAACCGTGCCTGTCTTCCAGCCAGCCATCACTTTTGGACACCTTGTAGGGACTTCTTCCGTCTGACTCTATCGCCGGTACCAGTGCCACATTTTTAAGGGACCTCCCAATGAGATCCAGGAACATCAAGGCTTTGTTTTTCCAAGGATTAAAAGTTTTCTAGTGTATTTCGTAGTGGATATAGGTTTTAGGAGGGGAATCCCTGGATCCCTGGTCTTCTTGACTTGAGGATTTGTGCTGTGCTTTAAATATATTGTAGAGATGAGCTACGCAGATCGAGCCCCAGATCCTGACCAGTTGGGCAGCTGTGACCCTAAAGACAGCCTTGAAGATGAATTAGATTTCAACATTCTGTTTGACTATGGATGCTCCAACTCTTTGGAAGGTTTGTAAATAGGATAGATAGATGGAGGGATGGATGGATGGATATATTAATAAGCATAACATGATCTGAATATAGGTAAATATTGTAAAATTTGACAATTGATGTTCTTAAGTTTTTCCATAGTTGATTTTAAGAATAACCCACTGTGGCGAAGGGTTAAAAGCACAAATAATATCTGCTTTCTATTTTTCAGCGGTTTGCACACTATTGTGTACATTCATTAATCTGTCCTATTCATCCGCTGTTGGCAGGTTTGCATCATCCCACATTTATCTACATATTCACCATGTTACTGTTGCTGGTGTGCAAGCATCAGACATCTGCGATTATCTAAGGGATTTGCCGTTTTTGAAAATCGAAAAGGTGTCTGAGCACTCGTGCTACAACTGGTTTACCTCTGCGTGTTTTCCAATTAACTGTAGGGGTTAAGGCAGTGGAGTCGCCAAAGTTACAATTTGCATGGAGCTCACAGCGTATGCCTTTACATTTCTAATTTTGCATGCATCTAGTTTGTATGTTCAACAAATATTTACATGTTTCTACAAGATAATACATTGATTTATTTAGGGAGGACAAACCACTGTGTGAGGCAGGAGAGCAGTGGCTGGCTGCTTTAAGCTATGTACACCTTTGAAATAGTTTTGTTTTGTTTTTTTAAATAAAAATGTCTATAAGTGTGATTAGTGCAACTTTCAAAATACTTTTTATTAAAAATAATTGTAACTTTTTGAGATACAGCTGCTTTGTATTCTGTATTCTTGTATTGTGCGCTAAGACCTTAATCCATCAGGTCCGTAGGACTGACAAGTTCAGTGAAAGCGGATCCTGCGTGTCTGACACGAAGGATTCACCTGTAATCGATCACATCTAAGGCCCCATGCACATGACCGTGCCCTTAATCACGGTCCGTAATTACTGGCACGGCCGGCCGCGGACAGCCGGCCGCTTTTGCGGGTCGTGCTCCCATTAAAAGTATGGGAACATGGTCCGTAAAATAAAAAAATAGGAGATGTCCTATTTTTTACGGAAGGTTTCCACGGCACAGACACCTTCCCGTAAATATACAGGAAGGTGTCCGTCGGCCATAGAAATTAATAGGTCCGTAATTTGGGACCGTAATTACGGTCCGCAGTTATGGACAATTTTTACGGTCGTGTGCCAAGTGATGAACTTAAATGTGATCGATAGCAGCTCGATCCTGCGTGTCGGACCTGCTGACACTAAACCCGTCAGTCCCGCGGACCTGACGGATTTAGGTCTTAGTGCACAATACAGCTGCTCTGTATACAGAATGCAAAGCAGCTGTAGCTCAAAAAAGTTAAAATTATTTTTAATAAAAAGTATTTTGAAAGTTGCACCAAACACACTGATAGACATTTTTAATAAGAAAAAAACAAAAACTATTTCAAAGGTGTACATAGCCTTTAAACCATTTGGAAGGTGGTTAGTTTAGGTAACATATCTCTTCAGTGTGATAGAATATAATCTATCAATGAACTATTAGCAAGAACAACCACCATTTTAGTGACTCCTTAATGGAGCTAATAAAGGGTAAGGGTATGTTCACACGGCCTATTTACGGACGTAAATCGGGCGTTTTTGCCCCGAATTACGCCCGAAAATAGCGCCTCAATAGCGCTGACAAACATCTGCCCATTGAAAGCAATGGGCAGACGTTTGTCTGTTCACACGAGGCGTATATATACGCGCCGCTGTCAAATGACGGCGCGTAAATAGATGTCCGCGTCAAAGAAGTGACCTGTCACTTCTTTGGCCGTAATTGGAGCCGTTATTCATTCACTCCAATGAATAGCAGCGCCAATTACGGCCGTAATTGACGCGGCGTTCAAGCGCCTGCACATGCCGGTACGGCTGAAATTACGGGGATGTTTTCAGGCTGAAACATCCCCGTAATTTCAGCCGTAACGGACGCCCTCGTGTGAACATACCCTAACTAAACTTTTTAAAAATGTTTTGACACGTCATAGTGAGATATAATAGTGACATGTCAGAAGTTTGGATGGGTGGGGGTCTGAGCACTGAGACCCCCACCGATTGCTAAAACGAAGCAGCAGAAGCGCTCGGGTGAGCGCTGTCACTTTGTTTTTTGATCGCACAGACTCAGTCTATGTGCCCGTACACCGCTCGCTCTGCTTTCCAACGAAAGCCGATCAGAAGCAAAGTGGCACAGAACTAACCTGAGGAACTTCTGACGCTTTGTTTTAGTAAACGGTGGCGGTCTCAGCGCTCAGACCCCCACCGATCAAAACTTCTGACATGTCACTATGACGTATCAAAAGTTTTTAAAAAGTTTTGTTGCCCTTTAATTATGATTTAAAGGTATTCCAATTTTCTATGCCATATTCTGCAACACTGCCCTTTGAAGTACAGGAAAAACTGTAACGGATCTTAAGGCCACGTACACACAACGCAGATTTTGCATGTATTTTTTTAAACCAAATCCAGGAACGGAACCTAACCAAAAGAAATATATAAAGGAAGGCCTTATAGATCTGCTGTCCCGGATCCAAATCTGGTTTTGACTTAGTGGTTGATTTATAGAAGCAATCCACCAATAAGTTTTGTGGTCCACGTGATTAACGGTTAGAAAATAACCTATCCATTTTTACTTTATAGTATTACTCCAAACCAGGGTTCACCAAACAGGCATTAGTTGAGATGCAAATCTGTTATGGAAAATTGGTCTTTCAGCCATCTGTAACGAGGAGACCAAATTATTGAAAAATGTTGGACATTATAATTATTTTTAGATCATTTATGCCTTTGTTACTTACCGACATAACTTATATGACAGCTGCTGATTGACTTAGCTAAAACAGGTACTTACTCACGTGCACAGCCTCTTGGATTTAGGCCAAATTCAGGCAAATGTGGGGAAACTCAGACGTGAAAAAAGGCAGTTTTTCACGTCCGAGTTGCCTCCGTGCGGGTCCCGTTTTCACGGATCTCAATAGACTTGAGTCTATCAAGGGATCTGTGAAAACAGAACAAAATAGGACATGTTCTATATTTCAACGGAACCTCATACGGTCTGTTGAAACGACGTTGTTTTAACATCCATCACACAGATGTATACTACGATTGTTTTTAAAGGTGTCGGAGGCAAGTATTAGGGTATGTTCACACGCTTAACAAAAAACGTCTGCAAAATACGGAGCTGATTTCAGAGAAAACAGCCTCTGATTTTCAGGCTTTTTTGAAGCTGAGAATGAAATTTGGAGCTTCTTTTGAGGCTTCTATTCAGACGTTTTTTGAGGCATTTTTTGAGGCGTTTTTCATAGTGTTCAATGGAAAATCAGCTCCAAAAAACGCCTCAAGAAGTGACATGCTACTTCTTTTTACGGAGCATATTTTTACGCTCCGTTGTTTGACAGCGAAGCGTAAAATAAAGGCTCGTGGGAACAGAACATCGTAGTTCCCATTGAAAGCAATGGGCAGATGTTTGTAGGCGTATTAGGGGCGTTTTTTCAGGCGTAATTCGAGGCGTAAAATGCCCAAATTACGTCTGAAACCACTGCGTGTGAACATACCCTTAGGGTTGTAGTCTGTGCAGACAGAAGCTTTGATAGAAAGGACTGCAATATATGAAGATAAACTGGACTTCCTACCATACTTTCTAAAGAGGTACGTCCATACCTTCTTTTAAGAAAAGCAGTTTGGAAGTGTTAAGGGGTTTTCTGGTTTGGAAAACAAATTTTCAAGTACCCTATTGGGTTAAGGCCCCACGGCGTGTCATTGACGCGGGGTGCCATGTCCGTGCTTTATATATTGGAGACTAATATTATTGGAGAGTCCAATTATTTCAATGGCACGTCTGTAATGTGTTGCGGCTGCTGCAGGGGATTTGAACACTTGTTGCCTGGATTCCCCAACTGTTTACAGCTGATCACTTGGGGTCCCAGCAATGGAACACCCTGTGATCAGCTTATTGCTAGGCGAGCCTTCTGACAAAAAGAGGATTGTCCGAAGTAGACAACCTCTATAACATAGAACATATACTAGAATGATCAGATCATCTATGTCCCTATGGGAAATCCCTTATAGTAGTCAACACTCCTAAACCGGTGGTGTTTTTTGCTGCGGTTTTGCCATGGACACAGTAGTATTAATAAACCATTCTCTAAAATGTTCATAGATCATGGAAAACGGTGCAGCAATAGCACATGAAAGAAATCACTTTTTAGATGCCACAAGTGTTAGTTTTTTGACAAAAATAATCTGTGATGTCAGGCAATAAGAATGTGGATATCAGTGGACAAAAACTATAAATCATAAACTCATTAAAGGCGTTCTCCCATAAAAAAAACAAACCTTTATGACATGTCAATCAGACATGTCTGGTTTGTGGGGACTCTGATTAAGGCCTCATGTACACGACCGTAGTGGTGTGCACGGCCGTGATTTTCGGGTCAGACGACCGCGGATTGTCACCCGCGGTCCACCCGCAAATCGCGGGCTGTGCACATAGCCGCGTGCATTCATTTCTATGAGCCTGGACCGCAAAACACGGCCGTAATAAGACATGTCCGTTCTTTTTGCGGTCCAGGCTCCTGGGCCATGCACGGACCGTGGAAATGGTCGTGTGCATGGGCCCATTGAAATGAATGGGGCCGCAACTCACCCGCTGATTTGCGGGTGAATTGCGGCCGCAAAAATACGTTCGTGTGCATGGGGCCTTAGACTGTCCTGTTTTCAGTGGAGTGGTGACTGCACATGTATTGTCCATAGAAACGAGTGCGTGTTGTAGAAAGCTTGAGTGCACTTAGAACAGGTTCACACATCAGCGCCATTGAAATTAATGGGACTGAGCTGCAATACCACACACAAACTGTGAACAGGTGATGCGCTGTGTTGGGAAGAAAGCAGCCATGTTTTTCTTTTCCTGCTCAACCCCTTTAACTATTTATGTGCCTTACAGGTTTGGTATAGGAAAGCCATTGGAGAATGCACCACGTTTTATGTTATGTATGTGACCAGATTCACACAGGGCAATTTTTGATGCGTTTTTGTTTTTGTATGAGTGGATCATAAACTAAAAGTATTATATGCCATTCATTCCAAAAGTAGAGAGGGACATGCTCTGCGCATCCAACTTTCACAGTGATCTTTTGCTGCTAAACAACATTTTTCAACATGGAACATGAGTTTCTTAGTAGACATTTCGATCAAAGTGCATAACCCACTTGGCACTTAACTACTCTAGTATAAGGTGTATGGCCTGTGAGCAGGAGGGCTGCTGGGCCGCTCTCCCTGCAGGTTCTGCGTTGCAGCAGCATTGATTGCCGTGTGGACCTTCCTGTAATATTAGAGTAGGGACCATCTTTACAGTCGCCGTAAAATTACAAGTGGGCTTATATAGTTTGAATAAAATGTCTACTAACAAGCACATGTTTATTCTGGGGAACAGCGGATTACTGTGAAAATTGGATATGAAGATCATGTATTTCTCTCTTGGAATATAAATAAGACACGCGCTTTCTTTTTTTCTCTTTTCACTCTTTAAACGCATACATGCAACAAAAGCTGTGTGAATCTGGCCTGAGACAGATGTTTGTGTAGCAGTGGTATGGTAACTTTGCAAAATAAGATTTAAGCATTTATCTGTATTTTGTGTGACCCAGCGGGCTGAGTCAGCTCCTATGTGTCAGTGATATTGCACAACCTGCTTCCTCCTTTTACTGTAATCCAAGTCACATGTTTGATTTCTATATTTCTCTAAATTAGTTTTTCTTCATTACAATTTGGAGGGGAGAAGAACAGGATAATCCATGCAGCAGGAGTAAGGGCTCATGCAAACTCCTGTACTACGGGAGAAAAATCCATGGGCCTAAAAAGTAGCTTTGCATGCCTCCATTTTCACACAGAGGTTGCCGTAATTGTGAGGCCTTATTCACTCGAGCGTATTTCATGTCCGTGTTATGCGCGTTAAAACAACAGACGTCACACGGACCTATGCAATTCAATGGGGCCATTCAGGCATTGTGTTTTTCACGCAGCGTGTGTCCACTGCGTGAAGCTCACTGCATGTCCTATACTTGTGCGTTTTTGCGCATCACGCACCCATTGAAGTCAATGGGTGCGTGAAAATCAGATTTTCCTCCTGCAAAAAACTCAGTGTGAACTCACCCTAAGGCCAGATTCACATGAGCGTGTGTGTTTTGCGCGCGTTGCAGTTCCGTGTGGCATCAGTGAATGGTGCGTGTCTGCGTGATTTTCGTGCATATGGCATCGTTATGACACTTTACAAACATAAAAGCAGGAGGTGCTTTTATTTTTTCATTCATTTATTTTACTACTGCGCGAAAAACGGCCAAGTATAAGACATGTCGTGAGTTTTACGCAGCGGACACACACTGCGTGAAAATCACGGACAGTCTGAACGTACCCATTGCCTAACATAGGTCCGTGCGACGCGCGTGAAAATCACATTCGTGTGAATAAGGCCTAAAGCTGTGCGACATCAGTTTTTTACAGGCTGGAATTGTTAGGGGAAGTACAGACTGTTTTATACAAATTTGGTAACCTAAGGCTACGTTCACACGTTGAGGTTTAGTCGTGTATTCTGTGCCTAACTGCTGATGTTTTGCATTTAATGCAAGTGAATGAAGTTTTTGTAATAAATACTGCATTATGCATAACCGCATGTATTAACATGTGGCGGTTTTTTCCACCGTATTTTGACATTTGGCAGATTTTCAAATAATGTAAACTGCTTTTGCCATGGATCTGCTTTGGAAAAATGAGCATTTGTTTAGGGTTTTTTCGCAGCGAATCCAAAGCAAAATTTGCATGTGTTACGTATTTTACACCTTCTACATTCAAAACTGTGAAATCCACTGTGAACATCCGCAACGAAATGAGCGTGCTATGGTATTGAATATCCGCAGCGTGCTCTAAGTTCCGTGTTCCGCAGCATGTGAATGAGAATTGTTCAAATCTCATTCATATGGATGGTACTATTATCTGCCATGGATTTTCTGTGTGAAAAAAAAGCATGTACAAAATGACACCACATTAAAAATGCCACGTAAAACGCCTTAAGAAATGCATGTTACATTTTAATAACGCTAGCGGTATTCGGCTACCTGCACACGAGCACGAGCGTGAATCTGCTCCGTTATGCATCAGTTTGCTTTTCGAGGGCATGTGTTATTCACGCACTCGCAAAGCACATCTTTTTAAAAATATATTATTTTCAATTGAATTGATGCGTAAATCACGCACCCATTGACTTCAATGGGCGATAGGTGCATGAAAAACGCACCAATATAGGACATGCAGTAAGTTTTACGCAACGGACACGCTGTGTGAAAACTCCTTTATGTGTGAAATAAATGGGTCCGTGTGCTGCGTGTGATTTCCTTTGCAGCACACGGACGTTATTCACGTTCGTCTGAATGAGCCCTTATTTATAATTTAGTTCTACGTTTAAAAAATAAAAATTCAGCCCTTCTCATCTTCAAAGCACTGAAAACCATAATTGAAATGATTTGTTCTTGTTAACAGCATGGAATTAATTAGGACAAAAGGCTGTAACATACCAAGGCTACATAATAGACCATGTTACATGTCTTTGTAGTGCCTGAATGTAACCGCCACAGCATCTGTAGTCTCTAATGAAGCATGATTAAAGACAAGGGCTTCTTTTAACAATCACCAAAGACACACAGGGATAAGTTGCTGGCGCTGTCCACTTGGCATGTTTAGCCTCTCCTCTGTCTTTGTCATTAAGTACAATGGCTGGAAATGCCGCCAGCTTTCACTGCTGTTACTGTGCACTCTGCAACAAAAACAAAACACCTTTGTTTAGTAAAGTGTTAGGCGTTTAACCAACACGAACGTGCTTTTGCGGCCGCAATTCCACCGAAAATCCACGGGAGAATTGCGGCCCCATTCATTTCTATGGGTCCATGCACACGTCCGTGGTTTCCACGGTCCGTGCATGGCCCCGGAGCCCGGCCCGCAGAAAGAACGGGCAAGTCTTATTACGACCGTGTTCTGCGTTCCGGGCACATTGAAAATAATGGCCGCGGCCATGTGCACAGCCTGCGATTTGCAGGCGGCTCGCGGCTGACACTCCGTGGTCGGCCGACCCGAAAATCACGGCTGTGCACATGGCTAGGGTCGTGTGCATGAGGCGTTAAACTGGCCATTCAGAAGGGTCAGGCTGGGTTGACACGCAGCACTTTGCTGCATTTTTTGTTGCATTTTTCGCAGCATTTTCTTTAGGTCCAGAACGCTTTGGCCAGATGTTACTATAAAGGGGTATTACCATCTCGTACACTTATAGCATATACACAGAATATGCCATAAATGTCTGATAGATGCAGGTCCCACCTCTGAGACCCGCACCTCTCTCTAGAACAGGGCCCCCGACTCCAGTGTTACCTGCTGTCACTGGGCTCCGGCCATTGACTGATGAGGTGGCCAGGTTTTCCACAAACAGTTGAGCTCGTTTTACTACGCTGTTTCCAGAACTCCCAGACAAATTATGGAAGTTACGGAAACAGCGTAGCACTGTGAGCTATGCTGTTTCTTAAACTTGGGAGCTATGGAAATATTGTAACTTGCTGTGCTACGCTGTTTCCAGAATGACCATTAACTATAGTAAAACGCACTCCGCTGTTTCCAGAAATCCCGACCACCTCGTCGGACAGTTGCCGGAGCCCAGCGGCAAAAGGTAGGAAGCAGGTCAGGGGGTCCTGTTCTAGATATAGGTGTGAGACCTGCATCTATAGGACATTTATAGCATATCCTGTGGATATTCCAGAAATGTCCGAGACGGGAATACCCCTTTAACCAGTTCATGACAGGGTTATTTTGAGCCTTCAGGACCTGACACCGTTTAGCCATTTTTAGCACGCATTAGTTAAACAGCTAGAACTTTTTTTATTTGTTGGGCTAGCGACGTGACTTTTGCGATGTTTTTTCTGTAGACAATGCAGGATTCTTTTTTTATCATTTTTATATACATCCTTTGATGAAGTATTTTTTCAAAATGCACCATTCTCTGGACATTTAGTCTTTTTAGTCAGTTTTCCCATAGGCTTCTTTATATGACTTAAAAAACACAGTGAAATTCAGGGCATTTTTACAAGCATTTAAAAAGACTGAAAAAATTGTGTTTGTGAAGAAGGTCTTAGGGTTAACCCTAATAACTCCCTATAAAACGGAATAACTTGTTCTGTTTTGCCTTCAGTATTTAAAATAACCACATTCACTATCAGAAAGTAGATTATTATTTTATTAAAAGGAAAAAAAAAAGCAAAAATAATACACGCTGAAGTTATGAAGTGACAAATTTTGGTAGCGGCACATTGACAGAATACAACGATTCTGCTGAAACATGCCAGCAGAGCAACGACGGGGAACTTGAATTTCCAACTGGGTTATTCTATCATCAATGTAGCAATCTTATCATGCGATTATATTAGTAATTTCCTAGTTCTAGACTCTTGTGGTAAAAGTTCCGCATAAGGTTGGGTTCCCACAGTGCAGATTTTGCATGCCTTTTTTTCACCAGAATTGGATCCAGTAGAGCAGACCTATAAGGCCTTTCTTTATATATTTTTTCTTTTTAGGTTGCAATCTGCCGCGTGTGAATCCACCCCTGAGACCCCATTACATGGGCAAATAAATTATTAACGCTTGTTCATGATCATTGGCCCCTGAAATAGGGCAGTGATCAGCCAACAAACGAGCAAATGCTAGTTCGTCGGCTGATCACATCTTTTATGTAGCCTTCAAAATCATTGTTGTCGGCAGCGCATCTTCCCTTGTAAACAGGATGTGCTGCCGACAATAATGCAAACTGAAGGGGACGGAACGATCGTATTAATGATCGTTTGTCCCCATACCGTATAGTGTATAGTGCCGATCGATTTGTAATATAGTCGATTGGCGCTCGTTATTGGCAGAAATCTGCCCCTGTAAACCCACCCTTACTCTGCTCCCATATGGGGACTCATAGAACAGGTCCTCAGGACATGGCTAGGTTGGGAGTAACCCCAGGTTGCTTGAGAGAAGTTTGGTATACTCAGAACAAAAGCAGTTGGTAGTGACCTAGGCAACTAGTACTGAGGGATTAAACTAGGAAGAAAGGATAATGACAACGGCAAGAAAATAGGAATACGAGCAATAAAAACGTGTGATCAGTAAAGAACATTCTGATTACATTTAAGTGCAAATGATGCAGTAATTTAATAAATTGTAAAACGGAAAAAAGGAATTTGATTGTGACACTGTATAGATTGCATTTTAGAGCCATTTTCTCATGTTTATTTATTTTCGACACATAAATAATTATATATATATATAAATAAAACACTGCAAATTCTATGCACTTTGCTTTCTAGTGATTGATTTTGAGTCATCTAATCAATATTTAGTGGAATGTAGAAATCAGCATTGTATATGGGGAATAACTTTGTTTTCATGATGCAATAAGTCTGACTCAACACCCCATTGTAAATTGCAGTCTGTGATACTTTGATGTCGGGTATTAACGTATGGCATAGTGTATTCTATACTGTGGTGTTCAGAGAATGGGGTGGAGAGGTACAGCTCTGACTTACAGATTACATTAAGGGTCAGTTCATATGTTGCGTAAATACTGTGGTTTTTCCACAACGGAATTCGTCGCTGAAAATCCGCAGCAAATACAGTGAGGGTATGGTCACACGAGGTCATTACGTCCGTAATTGACGGACGTATTTCGGCCGCGAGTACCGGACCGAACACAGTGCAGGGAGCCGTGCTCCTAGCATCATAGTTATGTACGACGCTAGGAGTCCCTGCCTCGCTGCAGGACAACTGTCCCGTACTGAAAACATGATTACAGTACGGGACAGTTGTCCTGCAGCGAGGCAGGGACTCCTAGCGTCGTACATAACTATGATGGTAGGAGCCCGGCTCCCTGCACTGTGTTCGGTCCGGTACTTGCGGCCGAAATATGTCCGTCAATTACGGACGTAATGACCTCGTGTGAACATACCCTGTCAGCAAAGTGGATGAGATAAAACAAATCTCAACACGCTGCGGAAAACCACTCAGAAATTGACCTGCAGTGCGGAATTTTATGTCATTTGTATTTGCATAAACGCTGCTTATTTTTTTACGGGTTTTCACCAGTGAATTCAATGGGAAGGTAAAACGCGCATCAGATAGTAGTTGTTGTTGCGTTTTTTTGCGGCAGATTCGCAGCGATTCAGCTGCAAAAAACGCAGCTCAGAAAAAAAATAATTATCATACTTACCCAGAAGTCTGTGTGCCTCCCTCCAGCGCAGCCTCCTCCATGGGATGACACATCATCCCATGTGACCGCCTCAGCCAATCACAGGCTGTAGCGGCTGTCACATGGGATGAAACATCATCCCAGGAGGCGGCCTGGATGACGCCGGAGTGCCGGCCTCCTGGGATGATGCTTCATCCCATGTGACAGCCGCTGCAGCGGTATCCTGCAGTTTTACGCAGCGTACATTCCGCTGCACCACAGCGTTTTTTTGCCCAGAATTCCCCGCGACGCACAAGGCGCATATGCTGCGTGCTTTTAAGCAGCGTATCTGCCCCATGTGAACTCAGCCTAACAGTTTATATATAAAGGGCATTTTTCTTTAAAATAAAGATAAATCTCCAACAAACCTAATTAAGTTATCCTTCCATTGTTAATCCATGTACACATATTGAGGATCCTGACAGGATTTACATTGAAATTCCGTGGCTGAATCCGGACAGAATCCCCAGCCTTTCCACCAGCAATGCATGTGAATGGGGATCTTTTTGCCTCATTCAGATGCTCTTGAAAAAGTTCATGTGAAATAAAGACTGCGACGTGGGCTGTATAAAAGCTGCAGCATGTTTGTTATTTGCTCAGATTGAAAAAAACGTGGATTAGCTCCATTGAATTCCAATAGAGCTAATCTGCGTTAGAATCAGCAGCAGAAATCCAAGTTTCAGTTGCGGATTTCTGCCGCAGAGTAAACACCAAGTGAAAATCCATTGCAGATTTGCCTATTGCAAATCCTGCACATGTGGACATGCCCTTAAGCCATTAAATATTTTTTTTGAGCTATTTCTGAATTACAGCTGTATCTAGAAAAGCTCATGACTTCCTGTACAACCCCAATGAAAGTGATTGTTATCAACATTTTAACAGCAAATCTGATTAAAGGGCAGGTCAACCACCGGACAACTGATGACCTATCCACCTAATAGTTCATCAGTATATCATCGGCGTGGGTCCGACACCCGGACCCCGCACCATTAAGCTGCCCCGGCTGCGTTCGGCACTGGACGTCCATGCCGGAAGCAGTTGTCTCTGACCACTGGATAGCGGCCGAGCTTTAGTACTGCTGCTCTGCTCCTGTTCAAGTGAATAGAATCAGAGCTGCAGTTCTGCAGCACGGCCGCTATGCTATGTACGGAGCCAACTGCTTCCGGCTCCGTTCATCGAATAATGGGCAATAACATCCAGTGCCAACAGGCCACCGGAACGGCTGATCAGTCCGGGTGTCGGACCCTCACTGATGATATACTGATGACCTATCCGGTGGATAGGCCATCAGTTGTACGGTAGTGGACAACCCCTTTAAGGTACTTTTACACGGCCCAATATGGGACAGCCCGTTGATTGGATCTAGTTTGCTCCTTTCACAGGGAGCAGTGATTAATTATGTATGGGGACGAGCTATCATTACTACAATCGTTCTTCCCCATGCATTTCCATCATGTCGGCAGCACATCTCCCTGTTTACATACAAACGCTTGTTTGCCCGATCATTGGCCTATGTAAAAAGGCCTTTAGATATTATGTGATTTGGTGGAAGGTCGATTTATCACTGCGTAGCTACATAGACATAACATTCTAAACTCTCGAAAAGCTGAGTGACATCCCTGTGGGAACTGTAATGGTATCCATATAGGCAGTCACACAGCTTTCCCAAAAACTATCCTAGCTTTAACTTAAAGAAAACTCCATCTAAATAAAATTGAATTAGGTTAAGCTGTTCTAAGACTCAAGGGCAAGCGACTTATTATTGGACATGTCAAAATCCCACATGCATGATCTTCCCCACACCCACAACAGATGAAGTGGGGGGAATGTTGAGCTTCTCCTATCTATACACAGGCCAACCCCCCAGAAATCAGCGGGCTTGGCTTTTGCATATTGTGTATGGCCAGGTGAGTGCAGACAACAAATACCACGGAACTGAGTTTTCTGCAAAGTAGATTAAAGGGGTTGTCTTATCACAAATCGGTGTCAATCGTTTTAAATACATCAATCAGTGTAAATGGCCGACTGGAAGAAGTTGAGCACAGGCGACAAAGGGACTTAGCGCTTTATAGCGATAGGCAGGGTGATAGATGCCGGACGCCAGCTGATTGGACATTTATTGCATATCCTAGCCTATCCTATGTCACAATGTCTTTAAAGAGGCTCTGTCACCAGATTATAAGTGCCCTATCACCTCTATCAGTCTAATCGGCGCTGTAACGTAGATAATAGCAGTGGTTTTTATTTTGAAAAACGATTATTTTTTAGCAAGTTATGAGCAATTTTAGATTAGTTTCTTAAAGACCAACTGGGCGTGTTTTTACTTTTGACCAAGTGGGTGTTATAAAGAAGTGTATGAGGCTGACCAATCAGTGACCAATCAGTGACCAATCAGTGACCAATCAGCTTCATACACTTCTCATTGTTCCAGCCCAGCTTCTTTCACTGCCCAATCACACTGTGCTGTGGATCATGCTGGGCTGGAACAATGAGAAGTGTATGACGCTGATTGGTCGGCCTCATACACTACTTTACAACACCCACTTGGTCAAAAGTAAAAACACGCCCAATTGGTCTTTAAGAAACGAATCTAAAATTGCTCATAACTTGCTCAAAAATGATAGTTTTTCAAAATAAAAACCACTGCTGTTATCTACGTTACAGCGCCGATCAGATTATGTAGGAGACAGGACACTTATAATGTGGTGACAGAGCCTCTTTAAGGTTCTAAGCTAGTCATAGACATTAGATGTTAATGAGGTTGTCCACTACCAGACAACTGATGACCCATCCACCAGATAGGTCGGGTTCCCACACCCGGATCGCACCTATCCACTGCCTCCGGGCACCGGATTTCCATGGCAGTAGCAGTTGGCTTCGGTCACAGAATAGCGGCTGAGCTGCGGTGCTGGAGCTTTGCTCCTATTCAAGTGAATAGGAGCAGAGCTGCAGTTCTACAGCATGGTCGCTATGCAATGTACGGAGCCAACTGCTTCTGGCTCTGTACATTCCATACAGTGCAATGACATCTGGTTCCTGCAGGCCACCGGAGCAGCTGATCAGTGCGAGGTCGGAGTGTCGGACCCCCACAGATCATATACGGATTACCTATCCGGTGGATAGGTCATCAGTTGTCTGGTAGTAGACAACCCCTTTAATTGGCAGATCCCAGCAACAATCTCTGTGTGGACTGCCAGACACCATACAGTCACTGACCAGGTTAGAATCGCTATGTGCAAACTAATTCTCTTTCGTCTCCAGCATGGCCGAGCTGAATCTGCGTGTTAGTGGAGGAATCATGTAGGGCTCTGTACAATTGCTAATGTCTACGAACAGCTTTACATTTTCTCTTCTTTTGTAACTATATTGGCTGTATTTTGTCTAGCTTCTTAGATGAACCGAGAACACATTTTACTGTCTTAGGGTATGTTCACACGCACTAATTACGGACGTAATTCGCGCGTTTTTGCCCCGAATTATGTCCGAAAATAGCGCCTCAATAGCGTTGACAAACATCTGCCCATTGAAAGCAATGGGCAGACGTTTGTCTGTTCACACGAGGCGTATATTTACGCGCCGCTGTCAAATGACGACGCGTAAATAGACGCCCGCGTCAAAGAAGTGACCTGTCACTTCTTGGGGCGTAATTGGAGCCGTTATTCATTGACTCCAATGAATAGCAGCGCCAATTACGTCCGTAACTGACGCGGCGTTCAAGCGCCTGCACATGCCGTTACGGCTGAAATTACGGGGATGTTTCCTCCCGAAAACATCCCTGTAATTTCGGCCGTTACGGACGCTGCCGTGTGAACATACCCTTATCTGCATTATTCACCTTTGTGGGATATGTGGATTTGTTCTACCATTCATACGTAGGATATTTTTAGTGCCAGACCTGTTTGATATAAAAATTGGGTCAGGTTTACTAATGTGATTGCACCTAGACCCCACAATTTGGCACGTAATGTTGCATCAAATTTCAGACCTTCTTATGAAGCAAATGCGACAAAAAGAACAGATGTTTTCTCCTCACTAGACACTATTGAAGTGTCTACAAAAGGTGTGGCTGAGCAAAACATGCCTGGTTGAAATGCGCAAAATGTAAAGTAAAACAATCGAGGTGGTATAAGGAAGCGAAAAGTGTCTAGCAAGATCTGCCAAATTTCTCATACAGCAGGTGCCACCGTCTTAAATTTGGTGCGTCTTCTGACTGTCGGTCTAAATTATAACAGCATTAGTAATTCTGCCCCATTGTATGTAGAAAAGTACCATTACTATTGACTCAATAATAACTCTTTATTTTTGCATAGAAGAAATAGGTTTTCTTTTAGAAAACGACAGTAAATTAAAGGGGCAGCGTCCCATTCTACATTCAGCTTACCCTGCAACACAATAATGGTTTAATCTTGAGATCTCCACAGTTCAGTGTGACTCAACCAATTACCATTTACAACTATTCTATATCTAACCTACAGGAAGGCTGTTCCTTCTTACAACAGTATTTATGACTTTGCATAAATATTCTCCAAGTGTTTGTAGCAAACTCTCCAGACCTCATTTATATTTTCAAGATCTGGATTTCAGAAGTTTGGTTGGAGAGCAGATCCCTAGAAACTCTCCCGTTTCAATAAATATTTTCGTTTAAGTTTGATTATTATCCCTAATTTATTATATTTCTTAATAATCATATTTAATTGTCCATTATTGTTAACATAAGTTAATATTTAGTTTTAAAAAGACCCTTCTTTTTCCAGAAGAATCGACTCCTTCTCATAAAATCATCAGCCCATCTTCTTCTGGAGTTGCGTATTCTCATGATGATGTCTCCGATTATGGGCCCAAACATCTGGCTTATAGGTTCTCCTCAGATCACATGGGCAGATATGAACAGCACAATAGTGTAGGGTCCAGATACCACTTAGACCCTAAAAATGCTTCTGGGGCTCCAGCCTTGAGTCCAAGAATTGAGATCACTCCATCTCATGAACTGTTTCATCCAGGTTCATACCGCAGCAGAGATTCAGATACTTTGGTAGAACATCAGCCAAACTTGGCTGCTACCTTGCAAGTCTATGGTTATGATGGCTACAGAGAACCGCTTTGCTTGAGCCCTGCTAGTAGTGGGTCATCAACAAGTTATATTTCAGAGACTAATTTCTCTCCTTACACCTCACCTTGCGTTTCACCAAATAATGGTCCTAATGATGACCTGTGTCCACAGATACAAAACTTCCCTCGTTATTCTCCTAGAGCTTCTCCAATAATGTCTCCACGGACAAGCATCACAGAGGACACCTGCCTGGGACCACGTTCTCCATCTCCTCGACCCAACTCACGGTCGTCATCCCCAGGGTTCAAAAGAAGGTACCCTTGTGCTGAGCTCTACAATAGCCATCAAAGCAACGTTTCTCCACGGCAGTCAAGAACGCCCTCTCCCCAGACATCACCCCGTGTTCATCCCAGGGACGATAACTCTTCACTGAGTTACAATAACCCTTCTGCATCTGCACATCTTATGGAAGACCTGAGCCTATCTGCCGATCCTTCATGTGGTGTACCGACAAAAATGTGGAAAAACAGCCCAGATCGTTCTCCAGTGGCTCCTCATAAGAGCATGCCATGTCAGGTTTATCAGCCTCCAGAGTATCTTGGGCCTTACGAGCATGACGAGAGGAAGAATTCTGATCCTGGTTCAATTCTACTTATTCCACCCACCTGGCCGAAGCAAATCTTACCTGCAATGCCCTACTACAGGTATAGTTATCCTTGATTTGGTTCTTCAGTGAAATAATAACTAGTTTATATTTAAAGGATAAAAATTTTAAAAAGCAGGATAATAGTTTGCACTTGCGTATGTAATGTGTTAAATATGTGTTTGTTTTTTTTTTTTTTTAAATGTTCTAGTAAACTGTTAGGAGCGGTCACTAGCAAGAATTTTTGAGCTTTAGTGTTGAAAATTCCTATAATGGAGTTAGTGGGCCTCTAATAAACTACACATACTCCCTGGAGCTACGTATTGTGGTCATAGTTCAAGGTATATCACAGGATATCAGCAGTCCAAGTTCTATAGGTGGAGTTTTCACTGATGACTAATTTCTGCTGTATATCTTTATGGATTATAAAACTCTCTGGATGATAAGAAGTGCCGGCGTTTAGATTTTTAGTCCATTAGAATATTTTAGCACATTTTTTTTTAAAGCAAAAAGTGAGTCTTAGGCCACACCACACTTTGGAGATCCACTGTCATATATATATATATATATATATATATATATATATATATACACACACACACACACACACACCTGTGTGGCTGACGGACAGCCCAATAGAGATTGAATAGAGCAACAGGGCACATGTGACCACCTCTCCATTCAGACTCCTCACTGCACAGCTCCGGACCACCATTCCAGTGGATAGGTGATAAATGTCTTTCGTGTGACAACCCCTTTAACGTAAAGTATGAGGGGCTTTATAGTCACAAAATCACAGTATTTTGTTTGTAATTATGAGCACATATAATGCTCTATCTAGAAGTCTTGGCTGCAAGATATTGTAATGTCTGTTAGCCCTAGTTTTGGTAGAAGACTGCTTTAATTTCCTCATTAATTGCTGTTAATTGCTAATATAGCTTTTATAAATGTCCCATAGAGTGTCAGCTTTAGAGCCTTGCCCAGAATTTGTTTTTACTGAAACTGCATAATGAGGGTAAAGGGCAAAATATCTTTGTGCTTTACTATGATCTGTAAAGAAAATATTTAATAATTGTTCAATTTCTGACAAACAAGTGCATGGCGTTGCTGTGTGTTTCTATCATTGATGTTGTCATTCTATTGTATACACTGATGTATAATATTTCTCTGAAAATGTTACAGCTTTTAGGCTAGGAATAGTTTGTAATTCTTGCCCCATATCAGGTGCATCACAGTAGCATGGAAAGATAATCCGTTATTTCCTATAGATTTTAGCTTTTTAACAGTCTGGAATTATGCAAAGCCTTAAAGAGAACTACATGTGCAGCATGTAATTGGCAGGGCTGCACAAACCCTGGGGCACTTTACACTTTTTTCCTACTCCTCCGTTATTTAGATATCAGTGCCGTTATATTTGGCCCCTGATATTTAAATAACCCCCCTGAACTGTCAATGGGACATGTAATGGCAAGGAGGCATATCGCTGTGACACTGTCCAATCAGCTACGGACAGTGCCACAGCAAGAGCTGGAGACAGGAGAGCGTGTGCGCACGCGCAGCTCGGAGCTGCGCACGCGCGCCCTCTCACTCATCAGCTCTCGACAGACCAGGACAAGACTGTGTGATCTCTCGTGAGTGCCTTCGGCTGTGATCTGGGCACCATGTCAGGCTGAAGACAAATGTGAGCCGTCTGAGAGCGGTCTTCACCCTGATAAGGAGCGCCCATCACAGCCGAAGCTGCACCTTCATTTCATCAACAGTTTGGGTCTCAGCCCCACCAATCCAAACTTATGATATGTCTCTATGACATGTCAAAAGTTTGATGAAAGTGTAGTCACTCTTTAATGTGAACCCAGCCTTCACGAAATGCATATCTTTGTCCATTAGAGTTCGAAGCATTGGAGATGTTTCACTTAATGTAAAAAAAAATGGATGGCATGGACGTCCATTGATTTCAGTGGAAAGCGCTTACTAGGGCGCTTCCAGACCGATGAACCATAACTAGTAGGAGGACTGTAGAATTTGGAAACGTGACATTTCCCATTTATAATTATGACTATTTTGACACTTGGTGTCTAAATCACCCAGCTCTGCATAATTTTGTGCATATTTTGATTAAACGTAGCTTAAGCTAGACCTGTAAGCATATCACTTGTGTCTTGTATATCCTGCAATGTCACACAGCAGTGCAATACACTGATCACATTTGTCAATTTGACATACAGCAAACGGCTGAAATATTATTAATATAAATTTATCCCAAGAGTCTTTATCCTAGAATGTCGCCACAATAGCCCCTACCAGTCTTAAACAAGTGGTTAAATACTGCACACAATCCTTTTATCCTCAGCAGTTTCTATATCTAATTTGCCGGATCTTTTATTATGATGCTCCATTTGGGAAGGAACTTTTCCACATTTGAAGCTGAAATGGCAGATGGCAATGTTGTATTTTTTTTCACCTTCCCCTGGATCAATGTTAGTCATGGGATCTAACATATCCACAAACATTTCTAAGGAAAGTCATTCCCATTGCAGATTCTCTGATAGTTAAGTAAACACTACAAGAGGAGTTTTATTTGTTAGTTAAAAATAAGAATTCTGAATGATGGAACAAATTTCTATTGGTTGGGACTGTAGACATCAGTTAGAAAATGTATTAGGCCGGGTTCACACGAGCACATTACGTCCGTAATGGACGGAACATATTTCGGCCACAAGTCCCGGACCGAACTCAGTGCAGGGAGCCGGGCTCCTAGCATCATAGTTATGTACGATGCTAGGAGTCCCTGCCTCGCTGCGGGACAACTGTCCCGTACTGTAATCATGTTTTCAGTACGGGACAGTAGTTCCACGGAGAGGCAGGGACTCCTAGAGTCGTACATAACTATGATGCTAGGAGCCCGGCTCCCTGCAGTGTGTTCGGTCCGGGACTTGCGGCCAAAATACGTTCCGTCCATTACGGACGTAATGACCTCGTGTGAACCCAGCCTCACTTGTCATTGGTCGAATCAAATCTGAAACAAATTTAAAGGAAGACTTAGATGACTTGCCCTTATTTTACACTGATGTTAGAGGTCAGATAATAAGATGGCAACAATGCAGAATTCATAAAGAAATTCTGGGAATATTTTTCTTGTACTGACACATTAATGCTTTGGTCACTTTTCCCATACAGCATCCCTGTTGCTTCACTTCCTCCCCTCGAATGGCCTCTGACAAGTCAAGCCGGTTCTTATGAGCTCCAGATACAAGTACAGCCAAAACCACACCATCGTGCCCACTATGAAACTGAGGGCAGCCGTGGAGCGGTGAAATCCACCACTGGAGGACACCCTATTATCCAGGTAAGTCTGATTTACTCAGAGATAGAAAAAAATGGTTCTGATTGAATGCTTTTTGATCAACAGGCACATTTGTGTGCTGTGGGGAACCTTTTGATGTTTACTGTGAGATAATTCAGGTAAAAACCCTTTTACACTGGCCAATTATCAGGCAAATGAGCATTCACAGAACGCTCGTTCCGGATAATTGCCCTGTCTAAACGGGGCAGCAATCAGCAGATGAACAAGCAAACGCTTGATGATTAGCTAATCGTATAGTTTTAAATGCTTAAAATATTATCGTTGTTGGCGGCACATCTCCCTGTGTAAACAGGGAGACGTCCTGCCGACACTATAGAAATGTATGGGGACGAGTGCTCGGAGTAACGAGCGCTCGTCCCCATACTAGCTCCTTGTGAAAAGAGCGCCGATCAACGAGCTGTCTCGTTGATCGGCGCTCGTTGCACCGGCCAAATTTTAATTGTTCCGTCCTTGGTTCATCATTCAGATGCTTTCTACACTTGGATAATAGGGCAAGGCTAGAAAAACTCAGCAGTTAGGTATGGGGTTAACATGGGAATCCATATCTGAATCCTAACGAGCGCTTGTCCCCATACTAGCTTGTGAAAGGAGCTGTCTCGTTGATTGGCGCTCGCTTACACAGCCCACGTTGGCCCGTGTAAAAGTACCCTTAAACTGGCCATTGACAGGAGAGTTTTCACTGACAATGTTATGTCTGATCCTATTGTTTCCCCTGAGATAAATGGCATTATTTGGTCTGGTGGCTGCTTACCCTTGTGCCCATCATAGAAATTAACCACCTGTTCTGTTGACAGTTTGGCTTTCAGCTGGCCATTGACATTTTATATTTGGTAACACAGCAACCAGTTTTGCTTGGATCTAATATCTATTTGTTGGGCCATAACCATTAGATTGTTGAATCACACCAGAATTCACTAGATCTAATGTCATTGGACAGTTTTAATATCACATTTGTTTAATTAAGACAAATGAATTATTTTTGCTCTGAAATAACCTCAAATCATAATTAGCTGATTTGTGGCAGAAAAGCTAAAGCCTAGTGTACTAATGTGAGGTCTTATCTGTAATAAGATCAGTCCTTCCCTGGACCAAAGTGCATAATGGAGAAGGTGTGTAATTACTTTCTAATCCATGACACAACCTGTCCAGAGTGTACATTGCAACTGTAGAATTGTCTGCCCTTTTTATGGCCATTTCAGCACTGGAGAGCTTGCCCCAGCCTTCCTGGTCTTTTCCTTGCTTATTACGTCATTGAGAGTAAACAAGTGTGTGTGAATGCTTGGATGAACAAGCATATTATTGTCATCTGGAGAGAGCTGTCCCTTACTCGCTGCAGACAGGTGTGTGCTCGATCCAGGGTGATGATAGGTTATTATTTGCACAAAGCATAGAGCAGATTTGCAGCCTGCAGCATAAGACAGGACAGCTATATATCTGCTTCATCTAAAAATATCCCGAGCAGCATATTTATTTTCTCTTAAGCAGTTGAAAAGTGGTGTTTTCATCTCGCCAGACTCCCCTTCCTGTGACTATAACCACTCATGACATAGTCTGTCCATCTACTCTATGGTCCTAACACATGAATGCTAGACGGACACCAGTGACACAGCCTGCTGGCTTATGAAACTTCTTCTACGTCATTCTAAGGTCTTAACCTCTTCAGTAACAACTACTAAGACCAAGCTATAATGGTAGAAGTTCACTGTTTATTAGCGCACGTGCTTGACGTTATAGGTCCTTTCTTACATAATTTTTATTTTTATCCATGGCAACATATTTGGGTCATGTTGCTGACTTTATTTCAAAATTGGGCAAGACCTTTCTATGCTATAAGTTTCTATGCTGTTCCTATAGAAACAGTCCTATTACTATGATTTATGCTGTTTGTGGCAAAGCCATGGCAAAATTATGTGTATTTAGCATGTTTTTTCCTAATGGGATAGTGTACCTCTCCCTGCCTCACTACTTATAAAATTCACTAGTATTTATTCTGTCATCATTTTAATTGTAAAAGGTTGATTTCCGCACCCTGTCCATTGTATGGTTGGGTTTACACATGTTTTTTCGTGTCATTTGATAATTCTATACATACTATTGATAATCCCTTTCACTACACCAAACTCTACTATAAAAGTTAAATATCCAAAGAAATCCAGCAACCTTCCAATCAATAGAAATCTTCAGACAATTATTGCTTAAATAGCAAATCCGGCGGTGTTGCTTGAATTGCTATCTAAGACTGAAGATTTATGTAGCCTGGGTGGTTGCTGGATTCCTTTTGGACTTTTAACCTCTAACTTTTTTAGTGCTGTTTGTATCCAGTCAAAATCTCTGAATGTTTTAAGTATTGTTGTATGATCAGTAGCAGTCAGTATTATAATTCGATCCCAAGACTGATCTTTGCACAATGATAACATGTAATCCCAGCCTGAAGGTACCCATACTCATTAGATGACAGGCATCCAAAACAGCCAATTTCAAGGGGGCCGGCTGACTATCAAATGCGTATGGGGGTGTCTTCTCACTCTTCACCGACGGCAGATGTTGGGGGAAAAAAAGGATCGGACTTATTGGATTTCAACATGGCTGATCCTTTGTTCCTGCGGAAGATAAGTTGTTGCCAGAGGTGTCTGTAGGCGACTTGTTCCCCTTTTCACCATTGAAAACCCATACACAGTCAGCCGAGCGTGCACGTATATGCGGGAGTCAGGAGAAATAGCTGTCGGCCGAACGAATGTTTGGCCAAAAGCTATCTGAAGTGTATGGCCGCCTGAAGTGCTAGTGTGTCTGCCTTTGCTTCTGTAAAGTGAGTCCATGAATGGTCCATAATTGAGGTATTAGTCGCACCTCCCATGCATAGTATGACCAACACTATGGCTGGTGGTCTGTATCTCTGAATTCAGTAATACTCTAATTCCCCATCAGTAGACATTGGCATATGAAATGCGTAGTGAACGCTTTTAACTCTGATTAGGTTACATTTGGCGCCCAGTGTGGAACTTTTGAAGTGTAACGCGCTGCTGTTAACTACTTGCTGTTATCTTGTGGGCGACATAAGTGATGGTGCTTCCTCTACTTTGTGTTTTTAACCACAGTCATGTGCATGGTCATGAACAATACCTGTTCTGGGCGGCTTGTGAAGTCTAGCACAAAAATGTGCATCTTGCCCAGAAACAAGGGTTGGCCGATGCCAGGCGATGATCATTTTTTTTTATTTGGTTAACATAAAATGAGCAAGGCCAAGTGTTGTATGTGTGTTTATTTAAAGCCACTTCGATGCAGGCACTATACCAGTACAAATGAGATGTGACTGAACACCGGAAAGTTCATTAATTTCCTCTTTCTTTGGTTAGAACTCACAAACAGCCGTCTCTTAGGTGGTTCAGTAAAAATAGAGGAAGGAAGTAACCTTGACGGAGAAAGGGCAGAAGCACAGTATTTGCTGAGGGCAATGGAGGATGTTGCAGCTTATGTTGGACTTGTGTATCCATATATATATTTTTTTTTATTTAGTCAGCAACTTGAAAATCACTTATCTAACTTTAAGGTACATAAATGTCCCCAAAATTATCCTTATTAACCCCTCTAGATCATATTTGGTTTTCATGATTTGCTCTTATATAATGCTCCACGTCTCACAAATAGGCCTCATTCACACATTGCCGATTTTGTCAGTATTTTGCATCAGTATTTTTAAGTCCAAGTCTGAATTGGATGCAAAGAAGAGAAGAAGTATACGTATTTCCATGATATTTACTTGTTTTGGCATCAAAATACTGACCAAAAGTGCAATGTGTGAATGAGGACTTGTGGTGTGAAACATGAGCAGTCCTGGGTCAAGGTCTCATTTGTTATCATTAAAATTGTTCTTCACAATCAGTTTGATCACTTCTTTTATTTTCTATCTACCAATTCTAGAAAAATTACATCATGAATCTGATCTATTATATTTGTTAAAGAACTTTTAAAGTCCATATTCCCTCTTAAGCCATCACGTCTTACCTCCTCAGGAGCCAGGAATTTGGCAAGAATACATGAAGTTAAAGATGACCGCTGCTGGGTACTAAAATATAATCCTCTCTCAGTATTTAATCAATTGGTGAAATCACTGAGCAAATTACCATTTTGTTTACCTAGCTCTCATAAGGTACAGGCAAGAAAGATCCCCTTGTTGGCTTGGACGATGAGTGTTCAGCTGCCTGAGCGCCCCTCGTTCCCTCCAGTCACAGACCGGATCACGTCTGTTCAGGGTTATAATATCAGACCAATTATGCAAAAAGATTAAGAAAACGTTTCAACAGAAAAATAGGATCTTTAAATCCCAAAATAGGGGATGAAAAAGCAGACATTACGTCTGGCTTTTCTTTGCTTGTGTGGCAAATGTGACTCAGGGTTCTTGGTTTCTATCCAGCCGGCCCTGTGTACTCTTTATAGATGTTTTTATTGTGAACAGCACACCTTTTTAATGCAAATAATTTCCTTCCCAGGTGTTGGCTGTATTATTATATGTGTGTGGTTTTTTTCTTAACACTGAAAATGTGCTCACGTTAATATACATTCGATTTCTGCCAAAGAAAACATTTCACTTTTAGATTTTTTTAAAATGTGAATTTTGCTTTGGAGAATTGTCCTCGTTCTCCTATCATCCCCATATAATCTTGGTGTGTTTGTTTTGAGTTTTATCTGCTACATATTATTTTACACACAGATGTATCGTGACCTAGGCAGGTGGTGCAAAGGAGGAGGTGTTGATAAATGGAAGGGTGTTCATTTGTTAGTCCTTCAATTTGGTAAACAGTAGAAAATATGTTCACCGGTGCTTGGGGTGAAATGCTGCAGGAGGCTATTATACACTACTTTTAATCGTGGCGATCCAATGTGGCGCTGCCCGAGATATAAAAAATAAAAATGCAATTTTTAGCTATAATAATTGCAAACTTTTGTTTAAAACCTACAAGATGTAGTAATAATAAAGAGAATATTTGTTTTTAATTATAGAACATCAAATTTTTTTATATTTGATATGACCTCCATATAATTTATGTATGCTGTACAGTAGCATTATGTAACTTTGTTTAAAGAGGTTGTCCAAGGTTGGACATATTTCACTTTTTTGATCTGCCAATTAGACAGGTCATGAAAGTTATCGGTGGCTGTCAAACCTCTGGGACCTCCACCAATTCCGAGGCTCCTATCTGGGTTGGATAGCTGTCTGCTCACTGGTCTTTTTCCATTGCTTCCATTCATTTCTCTGTAGATGGTCTACTTGTATTAAAATACAATTTTTAGATAAAATTTAGGAAGTAATGGGACGCTTAGGTGTAATGCATAAATGCTGCTTCTGTTGTTCTGTTATTTGTTTTGGACATTGTTGTTCAACTTTGTACACCCATTTTCTGAAAAACTAATAAAAAAATAGACTTTTGGGGAATTAGGCATGTTGCATAGATCAAATTGTACTATCTTTTTGAAGGTGCAAAATATTTTGTACTGTCACAAACAATAATGAATACAAAAAAATAGTATAGTGTACATCTTATACTGATCCTATATACAGACACTACATCTCCTCTGTGTACATCTTATACTGATCCTATATACAGACACTACATCTCCTCTGTGTACATCTTATACTGATCCTATATACAGACACTACATCTCCTCTGTGTACATCTTATACTGATCCTATATACAGATACTACATCTTCTCTGTGTACATCTTATACTGATCCTATATACAGATACTACATCTCCTCTGTGTACATCTTATACTGATCCTATATACAGATACTACATCTCCTCTGTGTACATCTTATACTGATCCTATATACAGATACTACATCTCCTCTGTGTACATCTTATACTGATCCTATATACAGACACTACATCTCCTCTGTGTACATCTTATACTGATCCTATATACAGATACTACATCTCCTCTGTGTACATCTTATACTGATCCTATATACAGATACTACATCTCCTCTGTGTACATCTTATACTGATCCTATATACAGACACTACATCTCCTCTGTGTACATCTTATACTGATCCTATATACAGACACTACATCTCCTCTGTGTACATCTTATACTGATCCTATATACAGATACTACATCTCCTCTGTGTACATCTTATACTGATCCTATATACAGACACTACATCTCCTCTGTGTACATCTTATACTGATCCTATATACAGATACTACATCTCCTCTGTGTACATCTTATACTGATCCTATATACAGATACTACATCTCCTCTGTGTACATCTTATACTGATCCTATATACAGATACTACATCTCCTCTGTGTACATCTTATACTGATCCTATATACAGACACTACATCTCCTCTGTGTACATCTTATACTGATCCTATATACAGACACTTCATCTCCTCTGTGTACATCTTATACTGATCCTATATACAGATACTACATCTCCTCTGTATACATCTTATACTGATCCTATATACAGACACTACATCTCCTCTGTGTACATCTTATACTGATCCTATATACAGACACTACATCTCCTCTGTGTACATCTTATACTGATCCTATATACAGATACTACATCTCCTCTGTATACATCTTATACTGATCCTATATACAGATACTACATCTCCTCTGTGTACATCTTATACTGATCCTATATACAGACACTACATCTCCTCTGTGTACATCTTATACTGATCCTATATACAGATACTACATCTCCTCTGTGTACATCTTATACTGATCCTATATACAGACACTACATCTCCTCTGTGTACATCTTATACTGATCCTATATACAGACACTACATCTCCTCTGTGTACATCTTATACTGATCCTATATACAGATACTACATCTCCTCTGTGTACATCTTATACTGATCCTATATACAGATACTACATCTCCTCTGTGTACATCTTATACTGATCCTATATACAGACACTACATCTCCTCTGTGTACATCTTATACTGATCCTATATACAGATACTACATCTCCTCTGTGTACATCTTATACTGATCCTATATACAGACACTACATCTCCTCTGTGTACATCTTATACTGATCCTATATACAGACACTTCATCTCCTCTGTGTACATCTTATACTGATCCTATATACAGATACTACATCTCCTCTGTATACATCTTATACTGATCCTATATACAGACACTACATCTCCTCTGTGTACATCTTATACTGATCCTATATACAGACACTACATCTCCTCTGTGTACATCTTATACTGATCCTATATACAGATACTACATCTCCTCTGTGTACATCTTATACTGATCCTATATACAGACACTACATCTCCTCTGTATACATCTTATACTGATCCTATATACAGACACTACATCTCCTCTGTGTACATCTTATACTGATCCTATATACAGATACTACATCTCTGTGTACATCTTATACTGATCCTATATACAGACACTACATCTCCTCTGTATACATCTTATACTGATCCTATATACAGACACTACATCTCCTCTGTATACATCTTATACTGATCCTATATACAGACACCACATCTCCTCTGTATACATCTTATACTGATCCTATATACAGACACTACATCTCCTCTGTATACATCTTATACTGATCCTATATACAGATACTACATCTCCTCTGTATACATCTTATACTGATCCTATATACAGATACTACATCTCCTCTGTGTACATCTTATACTGATCCTATATACAGATACTACATCTCCTATGTGTACATCTTATACTGATCCTATATACAGATACTACATCTCCTCTGTGTACATCTTATACTGATCCTATATACAGATACTACATCTCCTTTGTGTACATCTTATACTACATCTCCTCTGTGTACATCTTATACTGATCCTATATACAGATACTACATCTCCTCTGTGTACATCTTATACTGATCCTATATACAGATACTACATCTCCTGTGTGTACATCTTATACTGATCCTATATACAGACACTACATCTCCTCTGTATACATCTTATACTGATCCTATATACAGACATTACATCTCCTCTGTGTACATCTTATACTGATCCTATATACAGATACTACATCTCCTCTGTGTACATCTTATACTGATCCTATATACAGATACTACATCTCCTCTGTGTACATCTTATACTACATCTCCTCTGTGTACATCTTATACTGATCCTATATACAGATACTACATCTCCTCTGTGTACGTCTTATACTGATCCTATATACAGACATTACATCTCCTCTGTGTACATCTTATACTGATCCTATATACAGACACTACATCTCCTCTGTGTACATCTTATACTGATCCTATATACAGACACTACATCTCCTCTGTATACATTTTATACTGATCCTATATACAGATACTACATCTCCTCTGTATACATCTTATACTGATCCTATATACAGATACTACATCTCCTCTGTGTACATCTTATACTGATCCTATATACAGATACTACATCTCCTCTGAGTACATCTTATACTGATCCTATATACAGACACTACATCTCCTCTGTGTACATCTTATTCTGATCCTATATACAGATACTACATCTTCTCTGTGTACATCTTATACCGATCCTATATACAGATACTACATCTCCTCTGTGTACATCTTATACCGATCCTATATACAGACACTACATCTCCTCTGTACATCTTATACTGATCCTATATACAGACACTACATGTCCTCTGTGTACATCTTATACTGATCCTATATACAGACACTACATCTCCTCTGTGTACATCTTATACTGATCCTATATACAGACACTACATCTCCTCTGTATACATCTTATACTGATCCTATATACAGACATTACATCTCCTCTGTGTACATCTTATACTGATCCTATATACAGACACTACATCTCCTCTGTATACATCTTATACTGATCCTATATACAGGTACTACATCTCCCCTGTGTACATCTTATACTGATCCTATATACAGATACTACATCTCCTCTGTATACATCTTATACTGATCCTATATACAGATACTACATCTCCTCTGTGTACATCTTATACTGATCCTATATACAGATACTACATCCCCGCTGTGTACATCTTATACTGATCCTATATACAGATACTACATCCCCGCTGTGTACATCTTATACTGATCCTATATACAGATACTACATCTCCTCTGTGTACATCTTATACTGATCCTATATACAGATACTACATCTCCTCTGTGTACATCTTATACTGATCCTATATACAGATACTACATCTCCCCTGTGTATATCTTATACTGATCCTATATACAGACACTACATCTCCTCTGTGTACATCTTATACTGATCCTATATACAGACACTACATCTCCTCTGTATACATCTTATACTGATCCTATATACAGACACTACATCTCCTCTGTGTACATCTTATACTGATCCTATATACAGATACTACATCTCCTGTGTGTACATCTTATACTGATCCTATATACAGACACTACATCTCCTCTGTATACATCTTATACTGATCCTATATACAGACACTACATCTCCTCTGTGTACATCTTATACTGATCCTATATACAGACACTACATCTCCTCTGTGTACATCTTATACTGATCCTATATACAGATACTACATCTCCTCTGTGTACATCTTATACTGATCCTATATACAGACATTACATCTCCTCTGTGTACATCTTATACTGATCCTATATACAGATACTACATCTCCTGTGTGTACATCTTATACTGATCCTATATACAGACACTACATCTCCTCTGTATACATCTTATACTGATCCTATATACAGACATTACATCTCCTCTGTGTACATCTTATACTGATCCTATATACAGATACTACATCTCCTCTGTGTACATCTTATACTGATCCTATATACAGATACTACATCTCCTCTGTATACATCTTATACTGATCCTATATACAGATACTACATCTCCTCTGTGTACATCTTATACTGATCCTATATACAGACACTACATCTCCTCTGTGTACATCTTATACTGATCCTATATACAGATACTACATCTCCTCTGTGTACATCTTATACTACATCTCCTCTGTGTACATCTTATACTGATCCTATATACAGATACTACATCTCCTCTGTGTACGTCTTATACTGATCCTATATACAGATACTACATCTCCTCTGTGTACGTCTTATACTGATCCTATATACAGACACTACATCTCCTCTGTGTACATCTTATACTGATCCTATATACAGACACTACATCTCCTCTGTGTACATCTTATACTGATCCTATATACAGACACTACATCTCCTCTGTGTACATCTTATACTGATCCTATATACAGATACTACATCTCCTCTGTGTACATCTTATACTGATCCTATATACAGACACTACATCTCCTCTGTGTACATCTTATACTGATCCTATATACAGACACTACATCTCCTCTGTGTACGTCTTATACTGATCCTATATACAGACACTACATCTCCTCTGTGTACATCTTATACTGATCCTATATACAGATACTACATCTCCTCTGTATACATCTTATACTGATCCTATATACAGACACCACATCTCCTCTGTATACATCTTATACTGATCCTATATACAGACACTACATCTCCTCTGTGTACGTCTTATACTGATCCTATATACAGACACTACATCTCCTCTGTATACATCTTATACTGATCCTATATACAGACCCCACATCTCCTCTGTATACATCTTGTACTGATCCTATATACAGACACTACATCTCCTCTGTGTACATCTTATACTGATCCTATATACAGACACTACATCTCCTCTGTGTATACGTCTTAGGCTTCGTTCACATCTCCATCAGGGCTTCGTTCCTTTGGAGCTTTCCGTCGGAACGGAGCCCTGACTGACACAAACGGAAACCATAGGTTTCAATGGTGACTGATCCGGTGCCAATGGTTTCCGTTTATCTCCGTTGTGCAAGGGTTCCGTCGTTTGACGGAATGAATAGCGCAGTCGACTACGGTATTAACGGAGCCTTGCTGTTCGTATAATAAGATTGAGGATTATTATGTAGGCATTTCCCAAATCCTGTCTATTCGTTTAAAGGTTACCTGTGATGTTAAACATGCAGTCTGACCGGCGTGCATCATGTTATAGAGCAGGAGGAGCACAGTGCTCAGCAAATTCCATCTAATTTCCATTAGACTTTTAATGTTGCAGCATAGCGCATGCACAGCTCCTGATCGGTAGGGGTCCCAGTGGCTAGTGCCCCACCGATCTACCTGTTATCACTTATCCAGTAGATAGGGGGAATGGCTTCTTACAACCGCGATCCCGTTTCAACTTTTTAGTAGCCCAGTCATAGAAATTTTCCAACACTGCAATAATAAACAACCCAAAAAGTTAATCACCAGCAGCAAATTTCTAAGTGCATTGATGAACCCGGCTCCTGCCATTTGCCCAGCCCAGTTTTACAGTATATGATATATTATGACCTCTACTATAACTTGATTTAGAATTTTATGGACCCAGGTTCTTCAGTCCTACACATTACATTTTTACGTCTGTCACTGCGCTGTGTCCTCATGATCCCTCTACGAAACACCATCAACTCTGGGTCATAAATCTAACATTTTGAAGGGTAAATGATTTTTCTAAGTACATTCTCGGTGTACTTCTCTCGATGTTTTAAAACAGACATTACAGGTTTTTTTACAATGATTGTCAGAGGGTCTAGCTAAAAATATCTGGCTAAATAGTAGACTTCTATTCTTGAGATTCACAATACGTTCTGCCTGGTGGGATGCCAGGGTCGTCTAATCTCTTTGTCTGCCCAGAGGTGATAGATGCCAATTTTGGGAGAAGCAGACCAGAACACGTTAAGGAGAATTTATTGATATTAGCCCCTCGCTAAAAAGGTGCTGCAGTTATGTTTCTATGTGCCAGCTAAAACACATCAAAGGAAATGGCAATTTTAGTTTAGGATTATGTCTGCTGGACAGGCCATAGGGAATTGTTGTGCAATGTTGAATGGCCACATGGCTTCCTTTACCTAATTGATATTTTCACCATTAAATAAAGGTTGCTTTGTTAAAATAAATTTAATATAAAATTGTTTAACTTAATACCTAACTTTATAAATGTGCCAAATTATGTATTACACATGTACATTATATGATAAATAATATAGTAGTTTACATAATGCTATATAGACTTTAACAGATTTTTTACGTTTTATGGTTTTTATTTAAAGGGGAAATGTCTGAATACAAACTGCATATGTGTAGCTTGTTTTTTCTTTTTTTTTCTTTTTAACCCCTTCCCGACATTTGACGTATCCTTATGCCAAAGTCGGGTAGGGGAAGTATGGAGCGGGCTCACGGAGTGAACCCGCTCCATACGATGCGGGTGTCGGCTGTTTGTTACAGAGCTCGATCCCTCTCATTTAACTCGTTAAATGCTGCGGTCAATAGCGACCGGAGCATTTAAATCGTTAGAAATAGGGGGCGACATCCTCTAACAGCTCATCACGTCCCTCACAATGCAATCGCGGGGGGGGGGGCGGCGATGGTTGCTATGGCTGCCTGGGGGCCTAATGAAGGCCCCAGGTCCACCATCTTTGTGTACCTATTAAGCGCTGCCTCCGGCCGGTCAGAATCACGATATACTGCAATACAATAGTATTGCCGTATATCGTGCAAGAGATCTAATGATCGCTGGTTGAAGTCCCCTAGGGCTAATAAAAAATAGCAAAAATTAGTTAAATAACGTTTTTTTTCTTTTTGTGTAAAAAAAAAAATTTCACGCTTTCCCCCTAGAGCATAGTAAAAAAAAAACATTATTGGTATCGCCAAAGTCTGAACTATTACAATATATCATTATTTAACCCGCACGGTGAACGCCGTAAAAAAAATAAATTGTAAACGCCAGAATCTCTATTTTTTGGTCGCCTCATCTCCCACAAAATATTAAATAAAAAGTGATCAAACGTCGCATAATACCCCAAGATGGTATCATTAAAAACTACAGCTTATCCGGCAAAAAATAAGTCCTCATATCACTTAATCGACAGAAAAATAAAAAAGTTATGGCTCTCGGAATTTGGCGACACAAAATAAATTTTCTTTTTTATACTTAGGTTTTTACTTATAAAAGTAGTAAAATACAGAAAAAACTATATATATTTGGTATCGCCGTAATCGTATTGACCCGCAGAATAAAGTTAACATATTGTTTTAATTGCAAAGTGAATTCCGTAAAAACGGCGCAAAAAAACATGGAGGAATCACAGTTTTTTGTTTTTTTTTCATTTTCTACCCCACAAATAATTTTTTTCCCGTTTCCTAGTACATTATATGGCAAAATATCGACTGAAAAATAAAGACGTTATGGCTTTTGGAAGGTGGGGAGGGGTTAAAGTCAGTTATTGTTACCGGTAGTACAAGAACAACATAGAAACCGTTAAAGGGAATTCCCACCTTTGCAAGTAAGCCTGGGTTCACACACACTATTTATGGACGTAATTCGGGCGTTTTAGCCCCGAATTACGTCCGAAAATACGGCTCCAAAGCGGCAGCAAACATCTGCCCATTCATTTGAATGGGTTTTATGATGTTCTGTGCCGACGGTCATCTTTTTTACGCGCCGCTGTCAAAAGACGGCGCGTAAAAAAGACGCCCACGTCAAAGAAGTGCCTGTCACTTCTTGAGACGTAATTGGAGCCGGTTTCCCTTGACTCCATGGAAAAACAGCTCCAATTACGTCCGTAATGGACGCAGCGAAAAACGCGTGAAATTCCGGAGCTATTTTCTCCTGAAAACAGCTCCGTCATTTCAGATGCAACGGAGGCTGCCGTGTGAACATACCCTTATTGTATACGCAGGGTCTGTTTGTAGTTTGTAACTTGTAACCATGTGTAGTCACCAAAGAATTGCAAAGGAATTGTCTGCATAAAATTATAGTCTTGATTACAAATTTCCTATGTTTAAGTTGTTCCCCCTTCCCCCAGATAAATTGGAGAAATAAATAAATGACAGGTGTGTTATCGTATGCCATATTTTGCATTTGGAGGTCATAGAGGGGGTCCATCCTGCTACTGTTGGGTTGTTGCACGGAGCAGCGCCCACTTTGGAGGACTTGGTGTGGTCGCCTATTATGTTCATTGGACAGTTTTCTGTTATAAGCAAACACAATATTTTAAAACTATACTCAGAGGTGGGTTGAAAGATAGCAGCGGCTTGTGTCTGCCCTGATAAAAACTGGAGGCGCTCTTTATGAATGAGCAAAGTTTTTAGTGCTTTGAATGAATGCAAATGATAAAATAATAATAATATGATGTAAACTCTATCAGACTAGGCAATTGCTGTGTAGTTTTCACAGTTTGTCTTCTCGTTTGAAGATGGATTGAAATTTTGCAAAAGAACCTATACATACGGAGTCTGAAATTTCAATCCTCCATGGCCTTTGGGTTAAGATTTACTGCCAAGGCTATAAGGGGCTACTGTTTGTTTTATGACCGAACACAGTGGTTCTGAGTGTCACTGACGGGGCCTCCCACGTGGCTGTCTCTTCTGTGGTAGCATGATGAAACCACAGTACTCAGCAGTTCATACTGTATAGCTGTAGGGTCTCTCTGTGGGAATCCGTCTCTCCCTTTTAGAGTGTGGGAGGAAACTGGAATACCCATAGGAAACACATGTGAACATCCCAACTTCCTATGTATGTAGTGTTGATTAGGTTTAAACCCATGGAGTCAAAGCTGCAAGACATCAGCGCTCATAATAAATAATTCCACTTATGAAAATTACAAATGTCAGTAAGTATTTTTTATAGCATCTAGAAGGCACTACATTTTAAAGGGGTTTTCCAGCTCCTGACAACTGATGACCTATCCACCGGATAAGTCATCAGTACATGGTCTGTGGGGGTCTGACACGCGGGCCCCGCACAGATCAGCTGATCCGGTGCCTTCGTGCACCGGACGTACATGCCGGAAGAACTTCGCTACAGCCACGGAATAGCGGCCGACCTGCAGTACTATTTCAAGTGAATAGGAGCAGACCTGCAGTTCTGCAGCATGGCCGCTATTCTATGTACGGAGCCAACTGCTTCCGGACATAGCATTCTGTGCCACAACATCCAGTGCCCGCAGGTCACCGGAGCGGCTTATCGGTCCGGGTGTCAGACCCACACCAATGACATACTGATGACCTATCCGGTGGATAGGTCATCAGTTGTCAGAAGGTGGACAACCCCTTTAAGAAGATCGATGAATGCGGAAAAATACCTCTTAACTTTATATGAAGAGAAGAGATTTCACTCGTGTTACATGACTTACGTTATGTTACATAATCCAATTTCGGGAATCAATAGTACACACGTTAGTCTAAAATAAAGTGTGTTTTTTTTGTTCACCTTATAAGTGAAGGGCTCGATCCTTATAATATCATTGTGTAGCATACGCTGCTCTATTATATATTCAACCAAGGGAACCCCACATCGCGCCTGACTTAAATCCTCAAACATATTATTTTATTTGTATGTGTGTCTTTACTCGGTCCTGGGGCTTCTCTCAACTGGACAATAATGGTAAGGATCCAGTGCTAACATACCGTGTACACAAGGCTGTGCACACAAGGCTGTGTAAATACTGAGTCCCTGTGACATTGGGGAGGATATTCTTTGTGATTGCTGCATACAGACAGACGCTCAATGTTGCCCTGCCTCAAAGTGCAGTAAAAATGTAAACGTATGATGAGTGGTTGGCACATGGCTCTTAGACGTGTTGTCAGGGATCACAGTTCAATAACTCACTGACTTGAAGCTGGAGCGACTGCCGCGTTCCCCTTTATCTTACATTGTGAAACGAGGGGCTACTGTTCCTTTACAAATTAAATAATGCTTTATTTGCTTATAGTTCCTCTTTTATAAATGCTGTAAATCCTCAAGACTAAGAACTGCGCAGTTTATTTGTGTAATCCAGATGACTATCACAAGATATTTACATGATTTTTTGGAATCTTTTTTTTATAGTTGAAGAATAGCTTTTTTTCAGCTGCTTCTCTCTTCATTACTTCATTATCTGTGTGTGTTCATTTCTAAAAAAAAAAAAGTCAATAAAAGGACATCTGTCCGCTAAAGAAAGTCATCACGTATCCAAGACATCTGCCGAAGTTAATATCTCAGTATTCTAAATTTAATAGAAAGATCAGCATTCTTCATATCTTCAGTAAGAAATGTGAAATTATATCAAAATCATATTCTGATCTTCATCAGTTTGTTCCTTTCACTTGTGCTCTTACTACCCTTGAGGACATATCTCTTCAATACTTTGTTGAGGATCTGTTGCATGTGATTTGTTCAATGGGTTGTCTGGTATTGCAACTCAACTAAGCTCAGCTATGTTGCAGTACCAGACACAGCCCATAGACAGGTGGCGCTGTTTCTAGAAGAAACTAGACCCTTTATTTTTCCTAATCATAGAAACCCATTTTAATTGCGCGTATGAATTTTCCTTTTGGATTTTGTTTTTTAACACATTGCATTCACTACTATTTTACTATTTCTACAGCTTCATGGCTACATGGAAAACAAGCCTCTGGGACTACAGACCTTCATTGGGACAGCAGATGAACGCATCCTCAAGCCACATGCTTTCTACCAGGTCCATCGTATTACAGGAAAAACTGTTACTACCACCAGCTATGAAAAGATTGTTGGCAGCACCAAAGTCCTGGAGATTCCATTGGAGCCAAAGAACAATATGAGAGCAACGTAAGCACAAAGAATAGGCTTTTTCTGATAATTTTACATTTTTAGTAGGAAAGACTTTCACTACTTAAAGCCATGATGGGCATTCCATTTAAAGAGTCTCTGTCACCACATTATAAGTGGCCTATCTTGTACATGTAATGTGGATTACAGCAGTGTTTTTTATTTAGAAAAACAATCATTTTTGACGGAGTTATGACCTATATTAGCTTTATGCTAATGAGTTTCTCATTGGACAACTGGGTGTGTTTTACTTTTTGACCAAGTAGGAGTTGTGGAGAGAAGTGTATGACGCTGACCAATCAGTGACCAATCAGCGTCATACACTTCTCTCCATTCATTTACACTGCACATAGCGATATAGCTATATCACTATGTGCAGCCACATAAATAAACACACTATAACATTACTGCAGTGTCCTGACAATGAATATACATTACCTCCAGCCAGGACGGGATGTGTATTCAGAATCCTGTCACTTCTCTGCACTTCTCTGTGATTTACAGCATAGCAGGCGGAGTCTCGCGAGATTACGCTGTAAGCTGTCATTTACTACGAGATCTCGCTGTGCTGTGCTGTAAATTACAGAGAAGTGCAGAGAAGTAGTCAGGATTCTGAATACACATCCTGTCCTGGCTGGAGGTAATGTATATTCATTGTCAGGACACTGCAGTAATGTTATAGTGTGTTTATGTGGCTGCACATAGCGATATAACTATATCACTATGTGCTGTGTAAATGAATGGAGAGAAATGTATGACGCTGATTGGTCAGCGTCAGACACTTCTCTCCACAATGCCCATTTGGTCAAAAAGTAAAACACGCCCAGTTGTCCATTGAGAAATTCATTAGCATAAAGTTAATATAGGTCATAGCTCCGTCAAAAATGATCCTTTTTCTAAATAAAAAAAACACTGCTGTAATCTACATTACAGCGCCGATCACATCATTTACTATATAGGCCACTTATAATCTGGAGACAGAGACTCTTTAAAGGCCCTTTTACACCGGCCGATAATGGAGACATCGTTGATTGGCACTCGTTTGCTGCTGTCACACGGAGCTATGGATGGAGACGAGCGGTCGTTACTCCGATCGCTTGTCCCCATACATTATTATCATGTCTGCAGAGCATCTCCCTGTTTACACTGGGAGACGTGCTGCCGACAACGATAATATTTCACTTTTTGCTCGTTCATCCGCTGATCGTTCCCGTTTACACTGGGTAATTATCGGCAACGAGCATTCTGAGAACGCTCGTCTGTCCGATAATTGTCCAGTGTAAAACCCCTTAACTCTCCAAATTCCAGTGTTGTAATAGGGAGCATATAATGGTTCAAAGCAGGAGGTAATCTTAACGTTGTTAAAGACGGCCGTAAATTTGTATCTCTGAATATTGTCCACAGAACAGTTATCTTGCCTTGTGGTAATTGCCAAAGCGTGGGTGTATTTTCCCACAGAATCAAAAGCTGTCCAAAATATCATGGTTACAAACAGCGTGAATAGGCGGCCTTCCAGTCATCTTGGCTAATCAAGATGTAACTTAACCCTTTCTACAGGGATAAAACATTTAGTAGTGGTACTTGTTAGAACAGTTTCCTTGAGAGGCCGCAGTTGGCAGGAAATTCTGTTATGTATTTTATATTACACAGCCCCCTTGCGGTCAATTGGCGTCTTATAATACATGGATATACTCGGACTACCAAAATGAGAGCCCTCTTTGTAGCTTCCCTCAAGGGGACCCCCTTTTTATTACTTCTGTATGCTGTAATCAGGCATATGGAAATGGACTATCAAAAGTGGGCAGAAGAACCATAAAATGTTAAAGTCTTCATTTCTTCTAAATAACTTTTCACCATTCCAAAATTAATTTGAGTGAGAACCATTTGTTTAAAAATCTGTGTATCGGTGTCATTACTGCTAGCATATATAAATAAAGCTTGTGTACTGTGCAGTAGGGAACAACAAGGGACTGTAATTGAATATGAAGTTTAAAAAGTAATTGGTAAATGGTATAGCAGCGAACGGGGAAAATCATAAGTTCCATACTAAATGGTATGTGTGTAGTGTTGGCAAAACATACTAGTGGACATTCATTCAGCCTAGTGTGAAGCCAGCCAGAGACTATTATGCATTTGATCAGGTCCCCGCTTCCCCAGCCATTTTTGTAATGTTCCTTTTTGAAGGTCATGCACTTCACAAATATTTTATACGACGGGAACAATTACTCCAGGCATGTATGGTTGAATTGACTGATTTGTTGACGTGTCTCATTAGCAATTCATTTGTTACCAAAGATACACAGTATTGACACGAGTGCTAATTATTATTTGTATTGGCCATATTATTGATATATCTATGACTGATAACAAAGAAAAGTAGTGCAGCGGACTGTGGTGCCCAGTCAGTCATTTAACTGCGCTAGAAAACGGTTAAGGCTATTGTTCACATCTGCGTCGGGGCTCCGTTCCGACATTCCGTCAGAGCTTTCCATCAGAACGGAGCTCTGACTAACACAAACGAAAACCATAGGTTTCCATTTCCATCACCATTGTTCATCAATCGGAATCACTTCGGAATCAATACCGTAGTCGACTGAGCTATTGATTCCCATTGATGAATGAAGCCTCACTAGTTGTCTGCTGTTGGCGATGCCACTTTTTTAGTTGCACTACTATCTGATAGTGATTATCTGTAATGTAAATGGGGACCTATACTAAGATAAGCTCATGCTTTATTGCACTAATGTAATGTGATGTGATCTGTCATATCTTCTCTGTTTACAGAATTGATTGTGCTGGGATACTAAAGCTAAAAAATGCTGACATCGAGTTGAGAAAAGGGGAAACCGACATTGGGAGGAAGAACACTCGAGTGCGCCTTGTCTTCAGAGTACACATTCCAGAAGCCAGTGGTAGGATTGTCTCTCTGCAGGCAGCATCCAACCCTATAGAATGCTGTAAGTACTGTTCACATCACGCTCTCTGTTCACCATAATATTGAAAATACCTGAGTATCTTTATTTTCCAATGATTTAGGCCCCATTCACACGACCGTGCTCGTAATTATGACTCGTAATTACGAGCATGGCCGCCGGGCACGGCCGTTTTTCCGAGCCGTGCTCCCATTATAAAGTATGGTAGCACGGCCCGTAAAATAAAAAAATAGAACATGTTCTATCTTTTTCAACGGCACGGGCACCTTCCCGTGAGAAAACGGGAAAGTACCCGTGGCCAACAGAAGTCTATGGGCCCGTTATTTCGGGTCGTAATTACGACCCGTAATAACGGGTGTTTTTACGGTCGTGTGCATGAGGCCTTCTAGTGATTTATGGCAGATCTTTCCTCTGAAACCATTGTTGTTATCCCTACAGCTTTTATTCAGTTGCAATTGGTAGCATTATTCGGTTTGAAATAAAGATCTTAAGAATAACTTGGCAACCTATTAGTTATAGCTAGGATAGGGTACTATGTGCAAATAGACATTGTAACTAATCATATACTAAACGGTTAGGTGCCATTCATACATATTAATGCTTTAGCGCAGGAGTAGTAAAAGTTGTATTCAATGAAGCAAAAAAGTTAATATGTTTAGTTGCATGTGATTACTAAACTCTTTTTTAATAATTCTTCTTGATGTTCCTCTGTGAAGCTTGTGACCGGGTAACAACGAGGTTTATTGAGCAGATCTGTCACAACGCCAGCACAGCCTTCTTCGGTTGGTTGGTTGCAGTTGAATCGTGCACGCACTCCCACAACTTATCATTGGTCTGATTACCAACAAGCGACTTCCTCAGTAGTCTTTCTTGTTAGTTAAAGGGGTGAGATAAACATCAGTAGTGCTGAAGAAGAGTCAGAGCACCAGTGTCTGCTTTACAAGTGAAAATATTAACCGTTTATACCTGAATTCTGCTACTGAGCTTTTGTATGCCACGTGTGAACATACTTTTAGGGAAATGCACATAATCCAGTTCACTAACATTATACCAAAAGTATCTCCAAAAAATGACACACTAGATATTAAAGGTAAAATATGTTTTAGAGTGGGCCACTCATTTATAAAGTCTTCCTCTTCAATACTGCTATATGTTTGGAGCTCTGAATTTTGTTCTAATTCTGACGTAGTGAATAGCAAAACAGGCGTGGGCCTGTGCAGTTACTACAGTATTCCTGTGAGTATCAGAAGCTGCTACGTATCAGGGGTTGTGCAAATCGGGGGAGTGCTGATCACAATCTGGCAGGGTGTACCAAAATCAGTTCTCAGGAAACCTTGGCTGGAATGGTGAATTTTTATTGCCTGAGAAGTGGGTCTGTATTGGCAAGTGACTAACTTTGAAGACTAGGTTTTTTTTTTTTTTTGAGGTTTTATTTGCAGCATCAGCCCACAAAGTGTCTTTTTAATTTAAACACAGACACAAACTTTAGGGGTCTACTTTTAAATATTTGAACGTTTGGGGTTTTCCTCCTGAGTGTGGTTTTTGGTTAGAATCTCTGGTATATCGTAAGCCATTGGTCGCCAGAAAAAGAAAAAAAAAATCAGCTTTGGGGTCTGTACGTTCTGCAAACATAGCAGCTTTGTGCAGCTTCAGTGACTTGCTGAATCATGGATTAGCTATTGAAAATGAAAAGTGCACAGCAAATGTCTTCTTTTGCACTAGTTAAAAGCCCATCTATTGTAAGAGTGGTTGCTATTTTAATGTATATCTCCAATTTATTTTATAAGGCTTTAATTAACGCAATATTGAATGTGACAATAGTCATACAGTATTATTAAAAATTGCTTTTTTTCTTCAGCTCAACGATCGGCTCATGAACTTCCTCTAGTGGAGAGGCAGGATATCGACAGTTGTCTCGCATATGGAGGGCAGCAAATGATTCTGACTGGACAGAATTTTACAGCTGAATCCAAAGTTCTATTCACAGAGAAAACGCCTGGTAAGGAATTGAATGTTGTTTATTTACAATTATTTATGTAGCGCCAATATTTTCTGCAGTCACGTACACCGCTTACAATTCCATCGGTCGGAGTCCCTACCAGAGTTCACAATCTAATTGACCAGTCAGACGCGTATACACTCACTAGAGACCGTTTTATAGAAAGCCAATTGGCAACTCTGTATGTTATAACATAGGAAGCAACTAGAGTAACCAGAGGAAACCCATGCAAGCGCAGACTTTGCGGATATTGCCCTGGACGTATTCAAGTCCACAAAATGTTATGCAATATTATTTTACCATTGTTTAGATTTCTAATGTAGTGTGCCATTTCTACACAGTGCTTGCCTCATTGATAATTCCTGCCCCGTTAAAATATGAGGCAATTATCTTTTTGTTCTAGAGCGTTAACAGAATTAACACCTGCCTATAAATAATCAATATTCGATCTAGCTATGCAGCCCGCTTTAGAAAGATTAAATGGGTTGCACAGAGTTTGAAAATCATGGCTGCTTTCTTGCAGAAACAGTGCAACACCTGTCCACAGGTTGTGCCTGGCATTGCCACTTGGCACCATTGGAAAAGTGAGACTGTAATACTCAACACAACCCATGGACAAGTGTAGCGCTGTTTTTGGGAGAATGCAGTCATGTATTTCTAATCCTGTAAAACCCTTTTAAGGCTGGATTCACACGAGTGTGTTTTGCGCGCGCAAAAAAAACGCAGCGTTTTGCGCGCGTTGCACTTCCGTGTGTCATCAGTGTTGGCTGCGTGATTTTCACGCCTATGCCATCCTTATGACACGCGGTTTTGAAGTTTAGAAAAATAAATGGAGTGCTTTTATTTTTTCCTTCATTTATCTACTGTTGCGTGAATCACGCGCGACACACGGAACTGCTTCCGTGTGCCGTGCGCGATTATCACGCGCCCATTGACTTTAATTGGTGCGTGATGCACGAAAAACGGCCAAGTAATAGGACATGTCGTGAGTTTTACGCAGTGGACATATGCTGCGTGAAAATCACGGACCGTCTGAACGGTCCCATTCACGAACATAGGTCTGTGCGACGCGCGTATCACGGACGTAAAACACGTTTGTGTGAATAAGGCCTTAGGGATATCCTGATTTTTGCATCACTGAGCTCGTGATTGTGAGGTCCGTGACGTGCAATGTCTGGAACTCTCTTTTACTCATTACATAAGTCTCCAAAATGCAGAAAGCTGTTTTGACTCGGTCATTGGGATATCCAAAATAACATTGCAAAACAGGAAAAAATGTAAGTGCTCTAATTGAGAAACAAAGTTGCTGTAAGGCAGTTTCCATGGTTATATGAAACGCAGGGAGACGGGTGGAATACTTTGTGACACAGTCCACTGGAATCTTACAGATGGTAAATCCTCATTAACTCAGGAATCCACCATTCACTCCAGCCGTCCTGGCACTGTCCTCTTTACGGGGGCGCACATGGAGCCCGGCCTATACTTGATTGTTCTGCTCTGAAACCTAATGGGCATTTTTTTTTAAAATAAATTTCAGGGGAAAAAAATCCATCACCTGTTGAAAGCCTCTGATTTTATAATAATGTGGCGTAGAGAAATTCCCTATTCTCCTTCTGAGTCAGAACCTCCATGTGACTCATTTTTATGTTACTTCACAGTGTTCTGGAGCTAAATCTGAATCTGCTGTCATATGTGTGTGGATTTATGTGACAATGTGTTCCTGTTGCTTGGTGGTTGCTTATAATACTGGCTTGTATGGTGTGTGTACATATGTAGAAGTCATTATGCTAGCGCAAGGAGACAGACCTATGGAGCTCTCGAATGATTGTTGTCTTTTGGTGGCCAAAGATGCAAGGATGTCTTACAGACCTAAGTACGGTGAGAGACTTGAATGCTAAACTTGATCCTGTCTTAGTATTGTCGGATATTGCAGTTCTTTCTCCATGTTTGTTGGAAGAGCTCATTAGCTCTGGCCAAACACAACTGTTGCTTTGATTGGATACAGAAAAAAATGGGCTCCATCTTTATGTTCACAAATCCCAGATGCGTTTGAGAAGATTTGTCCACACTGTCCTGCTGCAGAGCGGTCAGCCCCTTTCCCTGATATTATTTTATAGTGTGATAGTCATTTATCGTGTATATACTGTATATCTCCTTGTGCTGTGATCAACATGAAGTTTGTTTTGTGTTATGCCTCAAAGCAGGCTGCTATTCCGTGATTTGTGAGGACTGTGTGAAGTTGGGTTTGGTGGCAGGATACCTGATGTATGGCGGGCGTAGCATGCTGCAAACCTTACAGGCCTGTTATAAGTCAATAAGATCTGTCAGTTTACATTACAAAATGGATCATAATGGCTTTGTCATGGCTCCTATAAAAACAGAAGCTATGATGCCAGTGTGATCAAAGCTTTGTATGGATTAGGTATGGTTCTCCTGGATTCTGGAGTATATTTATTAGGATCAATTGCATACACTATTTCCTTCTTTAATGGGGCAATATATGGATGCCACTAATCTAAAAGGGCCTTGACCAGTCTCTTTGAGTAACATTATATTATGGACTCAGCGTGTACATCTCCACGTTGTGTTCACACTAGAGCAAATGCACAGAATTCAGATGCTACTTGTGCTATGACTGACAATTCCATAAGAGCAGTCATCATACATATGCCACCATCTTCAAACACAAGTTGTAAATTTATGTCAGACAAGTAACATTCGCCCATACCAAGAATGCAAGCAATGCTTTTACTTTAATTTTCTGTGACTGAAACTCTGTTCTATGCATCTGAATAAAACTTGCAGAAGTCCATGCACCTGCTGCAGAAACAGATGAATGGAACTGATTTTCAGTTGCAGAAAATTTCTGCAACAAGATTGCAATGTGTAACTGCACCCTTACAGGGTTTTACAGTGCAAATTTGCTGCAGATTTTGCATGCGTTTTTTTAAGCCAAACCCCAGAATGGAACTTAAACAAAAGAAATATTTAAAGAAAGGCCTTACAGGTCTGCTTTCCTGGCTCTAATTCTGGTTTTGGCTTACAAAACGCACGATTTTGCAAGCCAAAACCAGAATTAGATCCAAGAGCGCAGACCAATAAGGACTTGTCCACACGTAACGGAATCGCTGCAGAAACCATTTTCTGCGTTTCTTACTTCAGAAAATGGTGCAGATTTTGCGGCGTTTTAATCAATGTTGGGGGATGGTGACGTCTCCTCTGAAAAACGCAGCAATTCAGTCCACTTTCCGCAGCAGGAATTGACATGTACGAAAATTACGCACTGGTCGGAAATTTTACGCAGCGTGTGGATGAGCTTGTTAAATGTCACCCACTTTGCTGCTACTGTATTCTGCTGCGTTTTTTCCGTCTGCAATTCCGCTGCGTGTGGACGAGCCCTAAGGCATTTCTTTATATATTTCTTGTTTAAGTTCCGTTCCTGGTTTTGGCTTAAAAAGTACATGCAAAATCTGCACTGTGGGAACCCAGCCTAAGGCCTTATACACACGACCATAGCCATGTGCACGGCCGTGACCCGCAAGCCGCCCGCAAATCGCGGGCCGTGCAAATGGCTGCGGCCATTATTTTCTATGAGCCTGGACCGCAGAACACGGCCGCAATAAGACATGTCCGTTCTTTCTGCGGTCTGGGCTCCTGGGCCATGCACGGACCGTGGTAACCACGGTCGTGTGCATGGCCCCATAGGGATGAATGGGGCCACAATTCTGTGGATTTTTGGGGAAATTGCGGCCGCAAAAGCACATTCGTGTGCATGGGGTCTTACAGTTCAGTTTCAGTGACACATCTACATTATCTGTATACTGAGGGAGAAGGGGTTCTTGAACTTCATGCCTATGTAAAGTTACATTTTTGCCATAGTTGTGTTGACATGAATCAAGAAACGTCACTTTTGCACATCTTCTTGCGTGTATAAGCCGAGCTGTCTGTCAGCAGACAGATACTGTCTATGAATAATAATTTAACTTCTTTAATCCTAGTGGTGACAAGTGACCACTGCCATGTCATGCAGAAACAGAAATAAATACCTCTGAGCCAAGCCATTACCTTGTTAGGCTCCGTTCACATCTGTGCCAGGATCCCGTTCCGGCATTCCGTCGGAACGGGACCCTGACTGACACAAACGGAAACCAAAGGTTCAATGTTGACTGATCTGGTGCTAATGGTTTCCATTTGTCTCTGTTGTGCAAAGGTTCTGTCGTTTTGACAGAATCAATAGCGCAGTCAACTGAACATCAGAACGGGACCCTAACGCAGATGTGAATGAAGCCTTAGATGCATGTGGTTTGGTAATCAGATTTTATTTTTCTACGTTACAAAAATTTGCTTTGCAATCAAATATTTTAGAACCTGTTAAATCCCTTGTGTTTTTTCTGTACTCAGGATTGTTGCTAGACCACATTATCTTTCTATATGATTCATGTGATAGCAAGCAGAGATAGAAGGACCAGATAGCAGATTACAAAGAAAACCGGAAAATGACGGAAATGAACAGAGTTGACACTTTTGCTGAAGTTCTTTCTGATAATACTCTGTTCATTTCCTACATTTAGACACACTGAATTTAACAGGGGTAGGCTTAGCCCTTGAGGGTCAATTCTTGTTTGGCGGCAAGTGTCCTAATTCTATTTAGCAGTAAATTGATATTAATGAAATATTCCAGGCAAAATGAATGACCAGAATAAGCGTGCCCACACTTCACTACTTCCCTGTTCTAGTTATCTCACGCCATTGATTCCAAAATGTAGGTTGTAAGCTTTTCTAAAAAGGAGGGTGTTCAGGTTGATTTTGAAGGTTTGGATGGTGTGAGAGTCTTTGTTGTGTTAGGTTAGAGCATTACAGAGTACGGAGGATGTACGGTAGAAATCTTGGGGACAATGATGGGAGATGCAGACAAGAGGAGAGCAGACGTCTGGCGAGAACCGGAGATTAGTGATGGATGGGGAGAAATCCATGTGGGTCCGCCAGCCAGGATCGTACGTGGCAGTGACATAGTACCAGCACTTCGAGTTACAACATTGGATCTTTTCAAGTGCTTGCAGATTTAGCATTGTCATCTGGGGCTGAATTCCCTATTTTCAGATAGCTGCCTAGCTAACAGAGCGGCTTGAAATGAAGGTACTCTCTTTTTATCCCCCTTTTCCTCACAGTAATATCAAAGTATTTTTTTTTTTGTCATAAAAAAAAAAATACAATAAGGCCAGGATTACACACACAGTTTTTATCCAGTTTGTGGCGCAGTTTATTTTATTTTTTAAAGCTAAAGCCAGAACTGGATCCAGAAGGTAGGAAAGGTATAATAAAAAAACGCTGCATCTCCTTTCATTTGTGCCCGCTCCTGTGTTTTGGCAAAAAGAAAAAAAAAAGTAATCAAATTCTTTACAACATGCTTTGGCCGTATTCTTTGAAGGATAATATATTAGGAAGTAAAACCTACAATAGTTGCTGTGAATGGTGTGACTTATAATCAAAGGCAGTCCAACAATACCCTTTATTTCAAATGGGGTAAAAAAAAAAATCCCCGAAACCGCGTCGGAAACCAGCGCCAAAAAACCCAGACGAAACCGCCTCCCATTGATTTCAATGGGCGGCGGAGGTGTGTTTTTTTTTTTGGACCTGGAGCGGCTTTTAGCGGGGAAAAAGCAGTTACGCCTCTGCCCTCCCATTGAAATCAATGGGAGGCAGAGAATGCCTTTTCGCTGTGGTTTTTGCCTGCGGCGCTCAACGGCTGTGGGCGAAAAATGCAGCGAAAACCGCAGCAAGAAGCTGCAGGCAGGTCAAAATCTGCCTCAAAAGGAATTTTGAGGCAGCTTTTTTCTGCCTGCAAATTCCTAAGTGTGAACAGGGCCCTATAATGACCCTAAGTAGTAGTTATGGCATCTTGCTGGGATATGCCATCACATCCTGATCATGGAGGCCTGACTCCCAGGTCCTTAGAATGATGGAGCATCAGCGCTAGTCACTTTCTGTGGCTACTTCAGTTTTTCCCTCCACAGTGACGCTGAAATCCACCTACTGTGACACGGCCCCGTTCACTTTAATGGAGCTTTGTTGCCACAGCCAGTGGTTGGGAATGCCGCTGGGCAGGAAATAAGGGGACTTTTGCACCTTCATTCAGGTGACCAGCGGAGGTCCCAGAGGTCATATCCTAGCTATTTGCCATCACTTCTAATATCCCTTTAGACCCCATGCACACTTCAGTTTTTTTGATGGTCCCGTTGTTCCGTTCCGATAAAAGTAGAGCATGTCCTACTTTGGTCCAAGATTCTATGACCGTGGGGCCCATACAAGTCAATGGGTCCGTCAAAAAAACTGAAGGCACACGGAAGGCATCCATGTGTGACTGAGCCGTTGCCTATCAACGGCCTTGCGGGCAGAAGTACATAAGAGATATTGCACTGCACTAATCGGCATCCCCTTCTCTTTATCAGTGCTGGATAGAGAAGGGGCAGTCCTTTCGGGCTGAGCATCCGCAGCGATAGAAAGAAAAAGCAGTTCATACGTACCCTGGCCGTTGTCTTGGTGACGCGTCCCTCTTTTGACATCCAGTCCGACCTCCCTGGATGACGCAGCAGTCCATGTGACCGCTGCAGCCTGTGATTGGCTGCAGCGTTCACATGGGATGAAACGTCATCCCAGGAGGCCGGACTGGAGGAAGAAGCAGGGAGTCCTGGGTAAGTATGAACTTATTTTTTGGTAAGTCGGGGTATTTGTAGGAAACATTAGAAATCTATATTGTGAGCGCCGCGCATGGTACTCACTGTTCAGCGGTAGTCCCTGTCCAGGGTGCTGAAAGAGTTACTACCGATCAGTGCAGCCCCTTCTCTCTATCCAGCACTTAACTCTTTCAGCACCCTGGACAGTGAGTACCGTGCGCGGTGCTCGGAAACACGGAAGTGTAGACGGAGTACACCTCGGAACCACACTGATCCAATCACGGACACACGGATCTATGAAAAAAGGCCGTGAAAATGGTGATGGAAGTGTGCATGAGGCCTAAATGGCAGCCCCTTAGCATTTAATTGTCAGAAAGAAATGTGGGCTTCTATTTGTTTTGAGCTACAAGAATCCAGAAAGTGTCTTGTTTTTACTTTATCCCAGTTCTCCACACCATCTTCTTCATACTAAATGCATGACGCATTTTGTGGTTCAAACTTGCCGTATATATTAATACGGTTGTTTTAACGTTTCACAGCCCAGTTTTTTTTCCGCCTACCCTAATATTTTGCCTCTTGAGAATTTGAGTCTTCAACACCCCCATCAGACATAATTGATCATTTAGTGAAAACACACTAGATGGATGATACATTTTCCAGGACTCATTCCACATTCGGGAAAATAAAAAATCCATTGTCACCATAAGGCTACAGAGGCGTATGCAAGCAAATCTGTTCATTTTGCCATTGTATCAGTCTATTGTTTACTTTAAGTAATAATCTGATCAAATCTTTACCCTGCAGTGATTATTACATCCCATCCTCATGTATACTAGTCCTACTAAAATCCATGGAATATATATATATATATATTTATTTTATTTTTTTTGTATTTTTAGATGGTCAGCAAATTTGGGAGACAGAAGCCACAGTGGATAAAGACAAAAGTCAACCTGTAAGTAGGAGAAATTGATACATGATGTCCATGTTTCTTTCTGTCTTGTTTTTCTACAATGTAGACATTAGGTATACTTTCATGATCGGATTAACTACAAAACATAATTTATGCTAGGTTCACATCAAGTATCCTTAAAAAAAAGACAAAAATCAAAAAACTTATACTGCTAACAGGGTCCCAGTTGAGGCACATTATAAATAGGTATATTAATACTGCATACTCCTCTGCGGGATTATCCGGGATGTGAAAAGCTTCATTAGGGGCTGGAAGTGAAATAAAGCAAAAAAGCAATACTTACCTATGCTTGCCCTCAGTGATACAGCGTCGACGCTCCGGTGTTTCACCCGGTGGTTGTTTACATGCTTGTACCATGTAACAACCGCAGCCAATCAGATGGTTTAGCGGTCATATGTTGTATTTCTGGCATTATGCCAGAAATACAATTCGTCTCCAGTGAGCCCCGCTGAGCCCTCTGTTTGGTTGCAGCAGTTACATGCTATGTGCATGTAAATTATGACCTAAATCAAAATCACGATTAATTAAACATGTAACCTCGATTATGATCAATAAACACTTTTAGACCACACCCTTTTGCATACCACGCCCCCTATTTGCATGCCAGGCCATTTAAGTATGATCGATCCCCTGAGCCTTCTGTATACTACTGTATATAATATACCACCGACACTCCCCCTCACACAGTATAATGCCCCTATACAGCCTACAGCCCCAATAGTGCCTGATAAAATATATACTCGCCTAACCCCTCTGCTCCTCCGGTCTGTGTGGCTCGGTGCATATTTTCAGGTTCTGCTGCACTTCTGCCATATACCAGTGTTTCAGGCATATTATTGGTCCACGGTGTCCTCAATGCCCACCCAATTGACTTATTATTTAGCCCCAATTCCAACACGCCACGGAAAGCGGACAGTGACCACCCCAATCGTATATATACACAATTATGATGGTTATATACAGGGGTGATGGGGGTTAGATTCAGGGATGATGGCTGACTGGTTTATAAAGGGATGATAGGGGGTATATACAGGGATGATAGGGGGTATACACAGGGATGATGGGCTGGTATGTACAGGGATGATGGGGGTCCATCATCCCTGTATATAACCCCCATTTCCCCTATATATAACCCCCATCATCCGTATATATACCATTGGGGCGGGCATTGAGGCTAAACAAGAAATAAATGGAGCGGGCATCGAGGACCAATAAGCTGCCTGAAACGCGGGTATATGGCAAAAGTCCAGCGGACTCTGAATACATACGTGCCGAGCCGCTCAAGGCTCAGCACGGACAGGTGCAAGGCAGTGAAGTCATCGCGCTTGTCTGTATTGAGCCAGCGTTACATAGTGAATAGTAGAGCAGGGAATGGACGTTCCCCTGCTCTACTATAGGATTCAACTGTATCTGTGTCCCGAAGACACAGATACAGTTAAAATCCGGAAAGAAAAAAACCTAAAATACAAAATGCGCAAGAAGGCCTTGGTTATCTGCGCTGAATTTCGGTTTAGTTTTTTTTCCGATTAATTGCCCAGCCCTAATGTAAATAACCACCCGGTGTACCGCCGGAGCGACAGTGCCGGATGGCTGGGGGCAAGGATAGGTAAGTATTGCTTTTTTGGTTTATTTATTTCATTTTCAGCCCCTAATAAAAAAAATTCACATCCCAGATAACCCCTTTAAGGCGTTCACCTAGTGTGAACATTGGTCAGACTTCATAGCGAGACAAACCCTTTGTACTGTACAGCAGTCTTGTGTAACGCTCTTCCATATATGCCATCACCTACTGTCTGTAGTTTAGCAGGCCGAGGGGGTGGAATAATACTCCACTGCAGGATCAGACTATGGAGGATTTGTTTGTAGTCTGTAACCTTATAGCCACACATTTCTGTATAGAAGCGATATGGTGGGATATTTTTAATGAAGACTTTTCCAAAGTTGCTTTCTTCTTTATTTTAGATTAATTGGAACAATAAAAATAGTTATTACAAAAGTGTAGATACCATTTCAGACTTTTTTTTTTCTTTTTTTAGAAGATGTCATCTTTATTTCTGGGCATGGACATAAATGTTGGTTGTTTTTCCAGAAAGTGACTGCCCTTCTTTTCCTGTTTCAGAGCATGCTGTTTGTGGAGGTGCCAGAATATCGCAATAGACACATTAACTCTCCAGTGAAAGTGAATTTCAATGTTATAAATGGGAAAAGAAAAAGAAGCCAGGCCCAGCACTTTACATACCTGCCAGGTAAGTACATGACTGTCCACTGTGCACATATGTGTTCTCACATAAGAATGAAACATTTTTGTTCCTTTACTTTCATGGATCATTTGAGGAGTAACATTATTATTCTCAATAATCTTTATATTGCTCTAACATATTCCAATTCGCTTCTCAATTCAGGGAATTGAAAAACATACAAGACATCAACTGGAAACAAAAGGATTGTCATTTGTTGCTTTCTAGTAATAGTCTCTAGTTACTTGTAACGTTGATACTAGCGTAGTGACTTGTCCTAGGAGATAACAATCTTGATATTATATTTCAGATTTTGTTTTTGTCACTAATATGAGCCTCCTTTTTTTTTTTGCCTGTTTCAGTTCCATCCATTAAAACGGAGCCTCTTGATGAGTTTCCTTCCATAGTCAGGAGCAGTGCAAATACTGGGCTAGGAACAGCATCCCAAAACTTCTACCCCCAGCATCCACTGAGCAGTGATTCCCCATCATGCTTAGTTGCCAACTTAGTCTCTTGTCAACAAGTAAGAGCTGGCCTCCCATCACCAGATTCACGATATCCACAGCAAAGCCCATCAGCAGCTGTGTACCAAAGAAGCAAAAGCCTTAGTCCCAGTCAACTAAGCTATCACCAGCCCTCTCTGATGGCTACTCAGATCACAATTCCAGATTCTCATAGATCAGTCCTTGTCCACACTAGCTCTCCGGTCCAATCTTCAGCCAATCCTCAGCCATCTCCAGTTATTCACTATTCTCCAACCAACCATCAGATGAGATGTGGAAGCCACCAAGAATTCCAGCACATCATGTGCTCCGACTTCACTTCAAGTCTTATACGACCCACGCAGGCACAAAGAATAAGTCCCACCATCTATCCCACTGTTATCCAGCAGCAGTCCAATAGCCAGCGGTCCCCTAAGAATGGTCCTCCAGTTACAGAACAAAAGGAATCAACTTCAGGAGTCACTGTTAAGCAAGAGCAGAATCTGGATCAGGCCTATCTGGATGATGGTAAGAATCCTAACTTTTTATAATTATACTAGAATGTGCTCAGTTAGCAAAATTTCCAAGCTGTGATATGTATTCTATCCCCGGTATTGGCATATTAGGAAGTATAACATTTGCACAAATTGCTATATCCACATTTACTATTTTCGGCGGTCTAAAAGTTACACAGGTTTCAAAATGACTGTAAAGTGCGTGGGAGGGTTAGTGCAAAAATACTTTAGCTGAATACAGCTCTGAACTTAGTTTTTTGTTTTTTTTGTGGTAGGAAAGTGAAAACCTATAACTGACATGTTTTGTAATGAACGAACAGGTAATATTTCCACATAAATATAGGCGATGAGGGGGTCATAATAACAGCAAGCTGTATCAACTTCAGAAGGTAAAAAATAACACAAATATATGTAGGTAATATACTCTGTAACAGAGCTTTATCCTTAGAAATGATGGCTCTTGTATGAATAAGCGTATTTAACGAGATTAACGGCATTTATATCACTAGTCATGGTGTTTTATACTGTTGTCATGCCTGGATTACAATATAGAATATACTAGATTGGATTCAAAAGTAAATTTGTATAATATAAAGTGTTATACTGTACTTTATAAAATGAAAGGAAATAAATCAAAGCTCTCAGACCTGTGTTAGAAGCCTTTCTGTAGCTTTATCTTTTTAAATTTCACACGGAAGAGCTCATAATGATGCTGAGAAGCAGCTAGAGACCCTAGGTTGGGATTCCCTCATGTGTTCCACTTACTTGACCAATAGAGCACGGTACAGCTTGTATAATAGCAACCACTGGGTAAAGGACATCTTTTAAATATTCATGGTAAAATGCCTCTAAACTGGTTTTCCCATCAGAGACATTTATGACATATCCACAGGATGTGTCATAAATGTCAGATAGATGAGGGTCCCACCTCTGGGACCCGCACCTTTCTCTAGAGCGGAGCCCCCTAAACCCCGTTGCACTGCTCTGTGTTGTGGCTGACGCGTGTGATTCGCGACCATGAATTACGGAAACAGCATAGCTCGCAGTCCCATAGAACCGAATGGTAGTTACGCAAACAGCGTAGCTCGCATGTTACGCTGCTTCCGTGACTGCCATACACTACTAAGGGACTTAAAGAAACGGCGTAGCTCAGCATTTATAGTAATTCATGGTTGGAAATCACGCGCTTCAACCACAACACAGAGCAGTAGAACGAGGTTTAGGGGGGCCCATTCTAGAGATAGATGCGTTTCCCAGAGGTGGGACCAGCATCTATGTGACATTTACGACATATCCTACAGATATGTCAAATGTCTCTGATGGGAAAACCACTTTATGGCTATGTTCACACGGGGTATTTTGCCGAGTTTTTTGACGCGGAAACCGCGTCGCAAAACTCGGCAGAAACGGCCCGAGAACGCCTCCCATTGATTTCAATGGGAGGCGTCGGCGTCTTTTTCCCGCGAGCAGTAAAACTGCCTCGTGGGAAAAAGAAGCGACATGCCCTATCTTCGGGCGCTTCCGCCTCTGACCTCCCATTGACTTCAATGGGAGGCAGAGAAAGCGTATTTCGCGCTGTTTTATGCCCGCGGCGCTCAATGGCCGCGGGCGAAAAACGGCACGATAATCGCCGCGAAAATCGGCGTGCAGGGAGAGGAATATCTGCCTCAAAGTTCCAAACGGAATTTTGAGGCAGATATTCCTCCCCCAAAATACTCCGTGTGAACATAGCCTAAAAGAAGCTTTCCTAAAATACATGAAACAATTTGTGATGAGACGACTCTCCATTGTTCCAGTTCTTGCAAATATCATTGATCTGCTGCTCATGTGATTTTATTGTACGGTAGATTATCAACCACTGTTATGGCCAATAGGACAAATTTCCATTGTTTGGAACCAATTGGTTTAAGGAAGGGTTAGGCCACGCGTTGCAGCCTCCGCGCATATTTCTCGCCGCTAAAAATTGCATACTGCACGTGGTTTTTCCAATTTTATGGTGCAGTTTTAATCTACTGTCCGCGGTCTTTACGCTGGTGTTCATGCTACATTTTTTAAACTGAATTGGCATTATTTACCTTAGTCACATGTTGCGGTCACTGTGCATTTTGGTTTTTTTTTGCAGAAAAAAAAAATGCATGCAGCAGTGTATATACTGCATGGGAAAGACCGCACAAACGCTACCCGCATCAATCACTCCAAATATACTGAAAATGTCTGTATTCTGCACTTCAATTTCACCATTCACTTCTATTGATTTATTACTTGCCTCAGTTTGAAAAACACAAAACCACAACTAGAAAAAGGCACAGTGGCCAAAATGTCTTGCTTTACCCTAAGCCCTGATTCAGACGACCGTGTCCGTTTTGCGTCCGCAAAAAACTGATCATATTTAATGCATTTGAGTTCCGTGTGCCATCAGTTTCAAATGTCCGCGTTGGCGTACATTTATTTTTTTTCTCAACATTTCTTTAGCAACTGTTGCGTGAAACACGGACAGTGCGTGAAACATCACGCATGTGTTTATAGCCCCATTAAATTGCATAGGTCCGTGTGCTGTCCGTTTTTTTTACGGACAACACACGGACGTATACAACGTTCGTCTGAATAAGGCCTAACGTTCACATAAGATACTCGTTAACAGTTAATTGTAATTAATGTTTTTACAAAAATAACTGGTCTACCGGCTAAACTAATGCAAATGGCTAATGGAGCCGGTACTATCAGGGCTACACATTACACAATAGAGCACGGACTGACCGTTATTCCTGCTTATGTAAAACCTCCTGGGTACAATGTGAACCACAGATGTAGACATCACTCTATAATCCCATCATCAGCGGTCCAGTCCTGCCAGAACTCGAATTTCCTTATGCTAATTAAGTATATAATGCTGTAATAGCACAGACTATGGGAAGAAAAGGTAAATCTCTCTCCGTGGGAGGTAGGAAAAGATGAGGACATTTGTCTGCAGTCAATCTCTGTACGTTCACTTTCTGAATGATCTTCCTGTACCTGAATAATGCCGCTGTCTGCTCTGACATCATCTTCCTCTAGGCTACTTTTATTACACGCTCATAACATTTTAAATAGGTCTGGTAAAATTCAGTGAAAATCGAGATATGTATTTTCCACTGCTTTACCGTTCTGTCTCTTAGTGTCCCAAATGCTGGCCAAAGTTTGGACTGCCAATATGGAGTCAGTTAAGCGCATTAAAAAAAAAAAAAGTACATGATCGCTGCAAAGATAGTTGATGGCCCCAAGTCCTGTCTGCGCTGTAACATTCCACACGATTATAAGAGTCCTTTTCTTCTAGAAATTAAAAATAACACTGAGCTGTGTGTAGTATAATGAGTGGACTTGTATTCTGTGGCCCACAGTCATTTGGCTGCTCATACACTCTGCGCAGCAGCTTTCTCGTTCTGGAACAGTGAATGTTTACTCTCAGTCATGTCCTAGATCACCATCGTGGGTAGCTTCACTAATGTACTGTGATGTTTTTTCAGTTTGAAGTCCCCACTAGGAATCTGTGACCTGTGGGGATCTGGGAAGGCGGCTGTAGCTCCAGCCTTTATACTGCAATATTATGGGGTTTTTTTCACTTATTTTATATTCAGATTGTTTATAAAGGAGTTACACTGATGTGTGATCACCTCCTCTCCATAATATCCCACTGGTTCTGACATTCCCTTACTTGGGCCTTTCGGGAGCAGGATAATTGTAGTCCTGAAATCAAATAATCAATAACCTATCAGATGACTTTTCAACTGAGCCTCTAAAAATTAGATTTGGAATATGATTAGTTGCCAAGGGTAAATGAGCCATTTTTTTCCACCAGTTTTGATATGTGGTCAGTATATCTGCTTCCCAATGTATTGAGTTATTATGGGCTACCCATTCCCTTGAATGTATCTCTTCCAGGAGGAGATCTATCGTTAGAAAAGGTTTTCATTGACTACTATGGGTCCTGTTAGTTTTTTTTGTAAATAAATCTCAATCATTGTATATATACTTTGTGTTATTTCTTCACCATTTTCAAGATCCCAGTCAGGTTAATAGCTCTTATCACTGATACATTGTAGAAAACTAACAGTAATTGTACTGCTATATGTAGCATAGGGCCTGTTTACATCATATCTTTTCCTTCCTTTGGAGATCTACATCAGGAGGAGTCCCAATGGAAGGCACCAACGTATCCCACTGTATAGGCATACAGTGATGTTCGGAAACACTAGATTCTGCTCCTGGAGGGGCCCCTGACGTCACTGTCCATGTATACACGGTAACCTAAGGGGCTTCTCCAGTCCCGGAGACTCTGTAGTTAAAAGCCCGACACCACTGTCCATACATGTGCAATGACGTCAGGGGCTTCTCCAGGGCCGGAATACCCCATGCTGAGCACTACCTGATGCTCTTTTCAGGGATTCCAACCGTGGGGAAGCTCCCCAAGGTATACGTTTAACGTATACCTGTGATGGATTCCATACAGTGGCGTCTGTCACACGTAGGTTCCCATGTTAGAAAAACGTGTGGGTTTTTTTTGTGGGATCCCTCGGGAAGGAATAGCATAGTCTACTACGTTATTCCATCTTCCAAAAAACTATACCAATGTATACCATCCCAGCAGAGGCCAAAAGGAAACCCCTTTGGCCTCCGTTGGGCTAATGGGGTTCTTTGGACACATTTAGCATGTACATAGGGAACTTTCCTAACGTAAACAATGAATGTCCCCATTCACTGACAACAAGCAGAGATCTTGAATATGGTGAGAAATTAAAACACAGTCTATAAGAAAGTTACCATACAAGGATTAGGCTTTATTAAACCCCCCCCCCCCCCTCCCAACCCTTACCTAAATAAATAGCTGGACAAGTCAACCAATGAACAGTTTAATAAGGTTAACGAGTGAATGTGGGATTTGTCATTTCCAAACTAGCAGTGCGAAGTGTCAGTATTACTTACCAGGCAGGACTGCAGGGTCAGCTTAATCGAATAAGTAACAGGACTTGGGAGCCTTTAGGTTATTTATAAAAATAAAAAAAATGCCACTGATCGACCACAGTCTTGGAAGGGTTTTAAATAAACTTATTCAAGAATAAATGAAAAACACTGCTATGCTGGCTCTGAAGGGAAGGCCGTTCCAGCATCTTTAGCTGGTTTTGGTTTGAGAGCAGTGCCTAAGGGTTGGCTTCCAATTCTGCATTTCCTGTGTAGACAACCCACCAAATGTGAATTGAGTAATGGTCTCATCATGCTACCTTACCACCTTTTAACCATTTCACAGTTGTTATCCAGGGTCATGCCTGCCAGTGTGCTGGTTTCACGCTCTTGGCGTTGGGTTTCTCTTTGTGGTCACCTCTTATATAAGAATTCCTGGCACTCTACTGACGGCACACCGCTGTGCTGGGGGCATATTCAGACATTCTGACTCAATATCGCACCAAAGATTTTCAATCCTTTTTGACAATCTGTGCGCGTGACCAATTGTTTTCATTTTGCAGAGAATAGGGGGGACCACTGCCGGCACAGTATAGACCAAAGCCTGACCTCTCCTCCTGCATTGCCAACTTCACAGCTTACGTTTTGTTGGAACCTTAAAGAGTGATTGTATTTTCAGAAAATATTTGATATGTCATATTGACGTATAAGAAGTTTTAAAGAGTGGGGGTCCGGGTGCTGAGACCCCCACCATCGCTGAAACAAAGTGGGCAGAAGCGCTAAGCAAAGCAAAACTGAATGTCTGACAGAGGCTCCACTGTATTGAATGGGTTGTGTTAGTAATTAAAGATTCCTGCCACGTGTCCACATCTGCCTTCTTGTATGAGGTGAGAAATGGTATTAAACATTATTTTTTCTTTCGGGAAGTAGAATTGAACCCAGAAAGTACAACAATTATCACCATCTTTTCATTTCCCTCTTTTTATTTGAGCTCAGTAACAATGTAAGAGTTTGGCAGGTTGACGCCCTTAACGTTTTTCACACTTCTCACATGCTCTTATACCCCCAGAGCTTGTGGTTTACATGAGAATGTGCAGAACTTACAAATTACAGGGTTTGCCAGGTCCGTTACCCAGCTCTACATATAGAATATACATTAGGCGGGTGTGAAGAATATCATTTGAGTAGTAAATCCTAGTTTACTCCTTCCATAGGAGCAGGGCCTGCAGTGTTTTGCTTGGCATTTTGTGACTCGCCTCTGGCATCAAAAGTGTTACGCTAAGTAAGGTTAAGAAAAAATGTCTACTATGAAATTCTCAATTTAGTGGTTACTGGGTGCAATTCAAACATAGGGAAAGGTCTGTGCCACCAGTGGAAAGTGTGCTGCGCCCCCCATCAATCTAGCTAATATTTTCTGCCATTCTAGAAATATTAAAGTGCCCCATAGAGGTGCACGTGTACAATGTATGCGTGGATTTCAATACATACAGTACATGATTAATTTATTCCAAATTTGGGGTAGTTTAGGTTTTGTAAAATACATTTAATAAGCCACAGTAATAAAAATTGCACTGTACAGTGAGAGAGATTTTTCTGGTGTTCTAGGGGGTGGGTTGCCTGTCTGAAAGTAGGTTATAGTGTGCGCTGTAGGCTGGGCAATTAGTTGGAAAAAAAAACAAACCGAAATTCAGCACAATTAACCAACGTCATCTTGCGCATTTTGATTTAAATTTTTTTTTCCCCCAGGTGTTAACATTATCTGCATCCTCAGGACGCAGATAAGGTTGAATCCAATGGTAGAGCAGGAAGCCGTAAGGTCCCTGCTCTACCATTCACTATGTATCGCCGGACGCTCACGGCTCATCACAGACAGGCACGAGGCAGTAATGTCATCGTGCCTGTCTGCGCCGAGCCACACAGACCGGAGGAGCAGGGGGTTAGGTGAGCATGTATTTTATTAGGCACTATTAAAGAGGCTCGGTCACCAGATTATCAAATCCCTATCTCCTACTGCATGTGATCGGCGCTGCAATGTAGATAACAGTAACGTGTTATGAGCAATTTTATATTTATGCAAATGAGCCTTTCTAATGTACAACTGGGCGTGTTTTCTCTTATTTCCAACTGGGCGTGTCTTGTATTTTTAGCAACTGGGCGTTTTTACTTCTTTCACTGCACAATCTCACTGTGCTGTGGATCATGCTGGGCTGGAACAATGAGAAGTGCATGATGCTGATTGGTCACTGATTGGTCAGCCTCATACACTCCTCTGTACAACGCCCAGTTGGTAAAAAGTAAAAACACGCCCAGTTGTTCATTGAGAAACTCATTAGCATAAAGCTAAACTAGCTCATAACTTGCTCAAAAATGATTGTTTTTCAAAATAAAAACCACTGCTGTTTTCTACATTACAGCGCCGATCAATTACGTAGGAGATAGGGCACTTATAATGTGGTGACAGCCTCTTTAAGGCTGTGTGGGGGCAGCTGTGCGGCATTATACAGCGTGAAGGCATATTATATTGTGCGGAGTGCAGCTATGGGCGGCATTATAATGTTTGGAGGCCAGCTGTTGGGGGCATTATACTGTGTGGGCAGCTATGGGGGGCATTAAAATGTGTGGAAGGCAGCTATAGATGCATTTTACTGTGGAGGGCAGCTATAGGGACATTATACTGTGGAGGGCAGCTATAGGGGCATTATACTGTGTGGAGGGCAGCTATACGGGCATTATACTGTGTGGAGGGCAGCTATAGGGGCATTATACTGTGGAGGGCAGCTATAGGGGCATCATACTGTGTGGAGGGCAGCTATAGGGGCATTATACTGTGTGGAGGGCAGCTATAGGGGCATTATACTGTGGAGGGCAGCTATAGGGGCATTATACTGTGTGGAGGGCAGCCATAGGGGGCATTATAAGGTATGGAGGGCAGCTATAGGGGGCATTATACTGTGTGGAAAGCAGATATAGGGGGCATTAAACTGCAGGGCAGATATAGGGGTCATTATACTGTGTGGAGAGCAGATATAGGGGGAATTAAACTGTAGGGCAGCTATAGCGGCATGATACTGTGTGTAGGGATGCTATAGGGGCAATATATTGTGCGGAGTGCAACTATGGTGGGCTTTATAACGTTTGGAGGCCAGCTATGGGGGGCATTAAAATGTGTGGAAGGCAGCTATGGGGGCATTATACTGTGTGGAGGGCAGCTATAGGGACATTATAGTGTGTGGAGGGAAGCTATAGGGGCATTATACTGTGTGGAGGGAAGCTATAGGGGCATTATACTGTGTGGAGGGCAGCTATAGGGGCATTATACTGTGTGGAGGGCAGCTATGGGGACATTATACTGTGTGGAGGGCAGCTATAGGGGCATTATACTGTGTGGAGGGCAGCTATAGGGACATTATACTGTGTGGAGGGCAGATATAGGGGGCATTATACTGTATGGAGAGCAGCTATAGGGGCCATTAAATGGCAGGGTAACTATAGGGGCATTATACTGTGTGGAGGGCAGCTATAGGGACATTATACTGTGTGTAGGGAAGCTATAGGGGCATTATACTGTGTGGAGGGCAGCTATAGGGACATTATACTGTGTGGAGGGCAGCTATAGGGACATTATACTGTGTGTAGGGAAGCTATAGGGACATTATACTGTGGAGGGAAGCTATAGGGACATTATACTGTGTGGAGGGCAGCTATAGGGACATTATACTGTGTGTAGGGGAGCTATAGGGGCATTATATTGTGTGGAGGGCAGATATAGGGGGCATTATACTGTATGGAGAGCAGCTATAGGGGGCATTAAACGGCAGGGCAACTATAGGGGCATTATACTGTGTGTAGGGAAGCTATAGGGGGCATTATACTGTGTGGAGGGCAGTTATAGGGGCATTATACAGTGGAGGCATCTATGGGGGTATTATACTAATTTAATTGTGATTTAGGCCCTAGTGTGCTGTATTTCCATTCATGGTGCACACTACTGCAAGTTAAATCTCTACTTTCGGAAAGCTGCTGTGCGGAGAGGTCATTGCACTTATTTCATCTGAAGCAATACTTTAAAGTACTGATGTCTGTGTGCACTGATCTCCGGACATAGGACTGTAGCATGCCGGCGCGGTGCTGCAGAAATCTGGATTCATCTGACCAGGAGATGTTTATTCACTGCTCAGTGATCCAATTTTTACAATCTTGTGCCCACTGCCTCTGTTTCTCTTACACTATAACAGCAGATGACCAGTACCAGGGACATTGCATATCCGTGCTAAGGAACGACACGTTGTGTGTTCGGACACGTTCGTCATAGCGCCGCCCTTGTATTCAGCTGCAATTTGCTTAACTGTTCCTCAGAACGATTCTTCACATTCTCCTCTGACCCCTTTCCTTGGAGAGTTGTTGACGTCCACAGGATCCCCTTCCACGGGATGTTTTTTCTTGATCACACCATTACACGAGAAAACCACACAGGGTTGTCAGTTTTTTAAATACTGGCCAGTGTGGCACCGATGAGCGGTCGCTCAGATCACTTTATTTTCCCATTCTAATGTGAATTCAACACTGAAACTGATCCACATAAAACGTGCGCACTTCCTTTTATGCTGCGTCTGGGATCACGTGTCTTAATTTCCATAAAGGAAAGCTCCAGTTGTAAAAGGGCCGGTGTCTCTAATAAAGAGGCCATTCAGTGTATATGGTAGTATTCTCCTGGTGAACTGTAATTTGATTTTTTTTTCCATTAGAATAGGATTACAGGCGGTTGTATCAGTTTGCATTGCAAATTTCTGATCATGCCTCATGTTGCTCTGATGCGTGTGCAGCGTAGGAACATCTTTGTTGTTGTCTTATGTGTTATCTTCTCCTGTATTTTATACTGTAATATTTTCTAGATTTAGTATATTAAGCTGGCGAGTTTATCCGTGTCCATTGGGGAAGAACATGTAAAAAGAAAAATGTGTATAGCACCATTACATCCTGACACATAGTTGTGCCATATAATCAGAAATGTTGCTGGATGTTGTGAGAAGAGGTTGTCATTTTAAAAGGGATGCCATACACAAGATCGCGTAGACACAGGGAGTATAAAACCAGCGCTATGAAAGGCCGACCACCGGTGCTCGGAGGGGTCTGCAGATGTGACTTGTGATCGGTGTGGACTAAACATTTGGGCCCGTTACATTGGACATGCTTAAAACTTTTTAGTTGCTGGTCTATTAGTCTTTGTGTTTATGTCCCAATACGTTACAATATTTGGGGAATGTTTGCTTCTATAGCCACCTGTATTGTAGGTCTGCGACATCTATGCCATATACCATTATAACCATTATATACCCTCTTTTATCACATCTCGTTTGCTAGCAAAGGCCAAGGTTCTGAAAATGCTCAGGATAGGATGTTAATATCGGTATAGGAGGTCTGGTGCAATTAGCATTTTAAAGCCTCCACTCTTATCTGAAAATTCAAGTGTGACTGCAGTTTGCCTAGGGCTGGGTGATTATGACCTAAATCCAAATCACCATTAATTGAACATATAACCGTGATTACAATTATTTAGGCCACACCCCTTTTGCATGTCACACCCACCTAATTTGCATGCTACACCATTGAATTAATATTTATCCCCTGAGCTTGCTGTATACTACTGTATATAATATGCCCCGACATTGCCCCCATGTAGAATACTCCAGTATCCCATATTGTGTTGTCTGATGGGGTCCACACATTGGAGAACTGGTGGGGTTTATTTCCCTAACTAACAAAAAAAATGGCTCTGCACAGTGGACAACTACTAAAAAATGTTGACCTTGTAGATCCCCTCTTCTGGACCCCACCAGACAAAACCCCTTTTTATTGGGCTATTTTCAACAATGCATTACTATGACTAAAGTCCAGTCCAATGATTTTTTTAGATTTCAAGTGGAGCTATGAGAGGCATTAAAGGCCATGTACACCTTTGCAGGACATTTTTTTTAATAACTAGATCAGTGTGTTTGGTGTAACTTTATAAATAGTTTTTATTTAAAAAAAAAAGGTTATTTTTAGATACAGCTGCTCTGCATTCTCCATATAGAGCAGCTGTATTGTTCGCTATTACCTGAATCCATCATCCCGCGGAAATGACAGGTTCAGTGTCAGCGGCTGGGATCCACCTGCAATCTATTACATCTAAGGAGACCCGCTGTCACTGAGTCCCGCGGACCTGACGGGAGCAGGATTTAGCGCTAGATACCGTTTCAGTGTATAGAGAATACAGAGCAGCTGTATCTAAAGAAAAAAAAAAAGTTAAACATTTTTAATAAAAACTATAAACTTACAAACACACTGACTGACCTGGTTATTGATGAAAAAAAACAAAAAAGTGCCTTGCAAAGGTTTACATAGCGGCCACCTCTCATGACATGTCGGTTTTCGTAAATTCTTGGATTCCCCATAAAATAAAAATTGTGGAGCATCTTTTCTTAGATCTCTGCGTTGTGCTGTGTCTCTGTTATTCCTCCTAGAAATGTTAGAATAAATTGACAATTGTCAAAGTGGCTTCTCCTCACATAGTGGACAGTCTGTGTAGGCATAACCCCCTCACAACTAGTAACACCCAGTTGTCAATTTATTCATAAATTTGTGGAAGGAATAACAGAGGAACGGCGCAGCGCAGAGCTCTAAGAAAAGATGCTCCAGAATCATTTATTTTATGAGGAATACAAGTATTTACTGAAACAGACAGGTCAGGAGATGTTTGAAACACAAAAAAACACCGGCCCTTACTGTATGTGTTTAGTAGATTGCCTGATTTGTGGCACAGCAGAACTTGGCGTCTGTGCTGGTTCAGGCATTGAAGTGTAATATTACTTGGATTCTCTTAGATAGCAACATGGCTTGTATTTATTTACTGAGGAAAACCCTACGAAATAGAGACCCATCCAAGCGTCCAGCACTGAGATATTACATCATGTGAACAACTGAGAACCAGCTCCAAACGCTGAGAAGTGTAATGTTATCCAATGCTGCATGTCCTCCCAAAAAGTCACATTATGTATTAGGGATGTCTAGGACTCGCTGGGAATGGCAGTGCAAAGGAAATGATAGAACTGTGAACGTCTTCTGCTTTGTTTCTACTTTCAGTAGACCATACAATATATATATATATATATCTCTATACCTATATCTATCTCACAAGTGTGATATATGGAGCACCTTATTGTGCTGAGCCTGGATGCAGGTATTGTTGGTAGGAATGTGGGTACCTTCTTTCTTTCCTGAATGACCTGACACTACTCACTTAATTCATTCAAGTAAATGATCTCCTATTCACCCAGTATATTTGCTGTATTCGACGCTGCACATGTATGTATCTTGAGGCCCCATGCACACGACCGTAAAATTACGGGCCCATTCATTTCCAGGGCCGACGGACACATTTCCGTATGTGTACGGGAGGGTGTCCGTGCCGTAGAAACCTGCCGAAAAAAATAGCACATGTCCTATTTTTTTTATTTTACAGACCGTTCTCCTATACTTTATAATGGGAGCACGGCTCGTAAAAACGGCCGGCTGTCCGTGCCCGTAATTACGGGTCGTAATTACGGGCACGGTCGTGTGCATGAAGCCTGAGTAAATGGCCTTATACAGTAACTGAAGCTGAAGCCTGAGGATAGTGTCCTGCATAAAATTGGTATTTCATCATATTTTACAACTTTCAGGCTTAGGCTGGGTTCACACGACCACATTAACGTCCGTAATGGACGGACGTATTTCGGCCGGAAGTCCCGGACCAAACTCAGTGCAGGGAGCCGGGCTCCTAGCATCATAGTTATGTACGACGCTAGGAGTCCCTGCCTCTCCGTGGAACTACTGTCCCGTACTGAAAACATGATTACAGTACGGGACAGTTGTCCTGCAGCGAGGCAGGGACTCCTAGCATCGTACATAACTATGATGCTAGGACCCCGGCTCCCTGCACTGAGTCCGGTCCGGGACTTCCGGACGAAATACGTCCGTCCATTACGGACGTTAATGTGGTCGTGTGAACCCAGCCTTAATTTGTTCACATGTTGCTGTATTATTGGCGCAAGAATGCTTCCAATCAATCCATGTGTGCAGTCATATTCCGTGAGATAGCTGAACTGTAGAGGCGTGAGGCAGCCTGTGCCTGAGCGATGTTAGAATTTCCTCTTCGCTGTGACTATCGTGATCTGATCGCGTTATCGCGGCACCGGAAATCGCTTACCTTTCACGTTCACAATCTAAACCATGTCAAAATTATAGGCTCATGAAACAGCATGTACAGAATTTTATAATAGCCGTGTGTAATCTCATCACGGAGCCAGGGCCTTGTACTACTTGAATGGTTTGGGTTTTTCTTTAATACATCAATGTTTAATCTGATTTTAAACAACTTTTACATTTGATATTTTTTTGCCTTTTTTTCTTTACTTTTTAAGATACCGCTTCTATGTATCCTGTATACATAGACGGCGTAGCCTGCCGTTAAAGCCGATTCAGTCAGGTCCTCAGACTCCAGTGAATGCTGGACGCAGTCAGTTCAGCTGACCTGACGGAATCGGCTTTGACGGCAGGATACAGATTCTTATGTTTACAAAAAAGTCAATAAATATCAAATGTAAATGTTTTTTTAAAATCAGATTAAACATTGATGTATTAAAAATTCAGTAAAAGTTGTTTCAAATCAGATAAAAAAAACGGATCAAAAAAAAAGAATTCACTTCAAAAGTACACAAATCCTTTAAACATTTGTGGCCTATCAGAAGGATAGACCATTAATGTTTTATTGCAGGGGTCTCCGAAAACCTCTAGCTCTAAAGTTAAAATCTAGTTTGGACACCTGATCTACCTCCTCTAATTATCCTTAAAAATGTAAAGCATACGTCCACCTTGGAACGCCAGTTTCGGTCCGGATAAGGTCTATGCTATAGATTCATCAGAGCGGGGGTCGCTGCTCAGAGTGACAGAACCCCTCTCCGTGAAGTCCATATATTCGAATAGGGCATATGACCAAAGCCATTCTGATGGGCATTTAAGACAAGAAATATAAAGTTAAAACACGGACTGAAGTTTGCATGTAGATTATATCTAGAAGTAAAACTGGAATATCGTGTTCAATATTAAACCTGCCCTTTAAATCTACTATCAGAATGGCTTATATTGACAAAAAAATATATCTTTTTTTTCTTCTTTGTACAATACGAGTTCTTTGTAGAGGCTGAAAGTGAGGAGTCCATGGTCTGCTTACATCATGGTGGCAGGATTCTGTAGGTTGTATGTACGGACGCAGAGTGTTAAATTCACCTCACCCATAGAGTGACTCTTCCTGGAGATGAAATATGACAGTGATGAGCGTTTGCTATGGCAGATGCAACTGTATCCAGGGAGTCCCCCGTCCGTGGCACCCACACAAAAATGCCCTGGCACCCTGACAGAGCAGGAAATGGATTGTCTTGACAAAACAGTGTGCTCTGCAATGCCTGGATATACTGATTTTGTTATGATAGCAAAACAAGTTCTATGGAAACCATTGTAAAAGTGTGAGACGGGCTTCTCGGGAGGGTTGGGGAAAGCCGCTTTTTGTTTGTTGTACTTGGCTTCTGTGATCTCTGGAAGAGTGAGGCTTTCATTTCAGGGGAGGGTGGAAGGGGTCTCAGGAGAACCTCCTTATTTTCCACATCAGAGAGAATGCCAACCTGGCATAAGGACGTCTTATTTCCATCATCTCCCTTCCAAACATGTTGGTTCTCCTAAAGATAGTCTTGTCAGTGGCCGTGAAGGGTGGAAAAAAAGAATGGATTAGAGACTGAGTAACTGGGTTTCCCTCTGTAAACAGCTGCTAACAAACTTGCAGAGTATGGTGGAGTTCATCTGCTAAGCTGGCGTTTTCAGTAGCTCCCAGCACGGACATTAACTCTTACAGCGTGCTGCAGGGATCACCGTCACTAACCGTGAAAGAATATCTTAGGGACCACAGAAGTCCCTGCAGGATTGGCCAGTTTGCTCGGATGTCAATAGATTTATTTCATGTAACCTTTTCCTTATAGAACAGACTGGTTATTGGATTATGCAGGGAGTGTAAGTGTAACATTGATTTAAACAAAATGTTGCTGCTATGGTCTTAAGATCAAAATGAAAAGTGAATGGCTGTTATCTTACCCCTATTTTTAGTATTATAAGACCAGAGTGGCAGCATTGATTTCTCATTGAGAAATTGCCTGCCAATTTTACTGGCGAGATCGTCTGATCGAGGCTGCAATGGGGTTTAAACCTACCCCCATTTTTGCTGATTGAGAGCTTAGTACCAGGCAACTCTTAATAATTATGACTAGATTGGATATAAAGAATATTATCAAAGAAAATGTGAACACTTTACTGTATGTTAGTGCAGATCTGTCTAAACCTGCTCACAGGTCCTGAACGGTGCAGGGAGCGCGCAGCTTGCTGGCACTGACTGTATTCTTTTTATTTAGGAGTGGTGACTATATTATGTTTTGCCTGAGGGTATCAATTCAAACTTTGATATATAAATAGGTTCTTAGAGTAGAGGCCAGGAATAACTTCACAGCGGAACGTGTTATAAACCTGCTGATTGTAGTCCTTGTGTGTTGGCATGCGTTTATATTGATGATGTTTACAGCAACCTGTAGCTCTTCAGCTGTGGCAACTACAGGCATCTCAAATAACGTGAAAACCAAAAGCCATCTGGGCATGCTGGTACCCTAGTCCTACAAGCAGTGGAGAAATTCAGGCTCTTATACAGAGGTTGTTTGTTTCAGAAACTAGATGGACTACTAAGTGATGGACATTTGAGCCCTCTATGAAGACGGAGAAAGATATGTATACATGCTTCATATATCTTCAATATATTATAGTGGGTCAGTCTCTTATCAAAGACTGCAAATTCCGTCGGCAATGCATTTGAATGGGGAATTTTATGCCCTTATCAGAGTTTCAGGTGTGAATTTATTCCTATTTCACGTGACTTTTTGGCCTTCCGTTAATCGTGTACCTCGGAAAAGCCCCTGGGATATATGATAAACGTATGCCTAGGGCTCCATTAGCAGAGTGTGTAGCCAATGGAGGCCGAAGAGTGTTATTTTGGTCCTCGTCGGGCCAGTACACTTTTTTTTTCTCTTCTCGAGGTAGGGACCATGGGAGCCTATAGGTGATGTATGCCGCTGTATGGCATATGTTTAACGTATAAGTCATGCGCTTTTCTGACTTCTACGTTATATTATATATTATTATATTAATCTGTGGGTCATGGATGCCTGTGACGGGCACATAATAGTGGCATCCACCACCCTAAGGCCTCATGCCGACGCTACACATCTGTAGCCGTCTGCAATAGCGGAAGCGCTCAGACTTCTATGGGCGAGTCCGTGCCTCAATTGCAGAATAGAATATGTTGTATATTTTGCGGATCATTTCTACAGCCCGAACACACATCTGTAAATATACCGAAAGGTGTTCGTGGCCAATAGAAATGAATGAGTCCGCAATTTCATCTGTAATTAGGGATGAAATCTACGCTCGTGTGCATGGGGCCTAAGACTATAATTGCATCTGTTAGACTATAATGGTACATGTCATGATGACAAATACTACTGTTAGGAATCCATCACACCCTACATACGTTTAACGTATGCGTCAAACGTGAACCATTTAATGTGACATGAACTAGGCCTTATCCTCAATGCACGGCAGATTTGCGTAATAAAAATTATCACTGTATGAACATTGCCTAAGAGTTCTATGTGCCAATATTTTTTTCCTGTAAGTTTCACATAGTCATGTCAAAATCAGAACACGGACCAATCATAACCAAGTGTAAGAACCTTTATTAGCTCTTGTATATACATCAGCACTTTGCAGCTTTAATGATTTTAACAGTTTCCAGCACATTTATAAACTGTACGGAGAAACGATCAGGTCCACCAGGCGGGTAACTTCTCTGGAGTGCCAAGGTTGGGGGCAGTGGGGACTTGCAGGTCATTGTAGGGAGTGATTTTTCATGCGTTTTGCACGATTCTGGCGACAACCTACAACAGGAAGGAATTAAAAACAAGATTACATTTCATCTGTTAGAGGCGGCCAGTTCACCTTTTCTCCACCTTCATGTGTGTATAGGTGTGTCCTTTGCACTGGCTGTTTGTCTATCAGTGATGGGTGGACAGATTGACCAGAGGAACCTTCCGCAGGCTGATAACACAGCAGCAGCTACCTGTTTTGGCCACATTAGCTTGAAAACAGGATACGTAGATAGAGTGAAGCCAAGCAGAACATCGGATTCCCCACAGCCGAGCCCCTCTGCAGCTGTTACAGCTCTTTTTACCATGAGAAACAAATACTCAATTACAGTAAATGACTCAAAGCCTTGCAAAATGGATCCGGCATGTGGACGTCCAGCTTGTGAAAAGTACAGCACGATTGGGATAGAAAAAATACATGAGAAAAAGTAAAGTCCTTCTGCGAATGTGTAAACGACGTTACTATAAGGACATGGGGAACGGTTTCTGGCTCAGGCGGGATTTTACAGATTTGGAGATACTCAAGTTAAACTTGGATGAAAAAGTTGCATATTAAGGGTTAGATTTGCTTATATTCTGCCGTTTATTTTCTCCATACTTATAGGAACCATCATTTTTTTAGGTAAATAGACATTTAAGGGACCTATCAGATTTGGTGGAGTTCATTGGAATCAAGAAAGACTTTTCCTCTAGTTGTTATAATTGATATTCTCATATAACACCCCCCCCCCCTTTTTAATGCAAATTGTGCGAATATAAAACCCAACCTGCTCACTGAGACATCTGGCTGTGTCACCTTAATAGCAGTTAATTGTTCTACTTGGGCAGTTCTACTTTAGTCCTCATGCACATGACCATAGCTATGTACACGGCCATGATTTTCGGGTCAGCCGGGGGCGGTGTGTCACCCGCAAATCGCAGGCTGTGCACATGGCCGCGGCCATTATTTGCTATGAGCCTGGACCGCAGAACACAGCCGTAATAAGACATGTCCGTTCTTTCTGCGGTCCGGGCTCCTGGGCCATGCACGGACTGTGGAAACCACGGTCATGTGCATGGCCCCATAGGAATGAATGGGCCCACAATTCTCCTGTGGATTTTCGGGGGAATTGCGGCCGCAAAAGCATGTTCGTGTGCATGAGGCCTTAGGGCTGTCACGATACCAGAGTTTGGACTTGGATTCCGATAGTTAGTGTAATATTGCCATTCTTCATACCAAAACCATACTGTGCCAACAATAATAACAAAAAAAATGTTCTTCCATTTTCTGATGTGAGGCGCGAAGTGTGATGATGAATTTTGAATCTCCACATGCCTCACATTAATAGTAATTAACCCCATCATGTTTCTCAGTCATAATGGACAACATTGGGTTAATGACTATTAATGTGAGGGGCATGGAGGTTCAAAATTCATCATCCCCACACCTCGCGCCTCACATTAATGTTCAGGTGGTTTTTTTACAGCGTAAACATCATAAATTACGCTATAAATTTGTTGTGCAGGTTATTAGTTATGATGATACCGAATGTGTGTGCTTTATGTATTGAGACTTATTGTAATGTTCATTTTAAATTGAGTGTTTTTTCATTTAAAAAAAAATAATTTAACATTTACTTTTTGTAACTTTTTTTTATTTTTAAACTTGAATGTTCTGGCATATATCTATATACGGGTAGTACACAGGCAGCTGTTAGGACAGACCTAAGTGTACCCCAACAACAGGAAATATGGTCAGACAGCCCTGGGGTCCCTCAATGGACCCTGGTTTCTCTGCCCGTATACGGTATGTCCCTCGATTGCGTCACAGGCATCCCCCTTCTTCTTTTCCCCTTGAATGCTGTAGTCAGCTTCGCGTGCAGCATTCAAGGGAATAGCAGCAGCAGAGACCAGAGGTTTCTCTGATCTCCGCAATTAGGGCGGGCCTGCGGCTGTATATTACAGCCAATGCCCCGCTCCTGACAACAAGTGAGCGCGCACGCAGTCAGCGTGAGGTGAAGCAGCTGACGCTGCACTAATGAGCGCCCACACTGAAGACAGAACGTGTTTTAAAGTGCGCCCGCCATGTTCTCTGTCTTTGGTGCCAGCGCTCATTAATGCAGCGCTGGCCGCATCACCTCATACGGACATCACGCGCAAACTTGTCTGGAGCGGGACAATGGCTTATTACACAACCGCAGCCCCACTCTGACTGCATTCATCTGTTAAAATACTAAGCTGTGCGGCCACATAGCTTTGAGTTCGTTCAAGTCTGCGTCAGAGCTCCATTCAGTAGTTCTGTCTGAGATTTCCCAAACAGAAACCATAGGTGATTTCAATGGTGACGGATCCGGTGCAAATGGTTTCCGTTTGTCTCCGTTGTGCAGGGATTCGGTCGTTTTGAGGGAATGAATAGCGCAGTCGGCTACGGTATTGATTCCGTCAAAATGACAGAACCCCTGCACAGCGGAGACAAACGGAAACCATTTGCACCGGATCCGTCACCATTGAAATCAATAGTGATGCACACAGAAACCTATGGTTTCCATTTGTTTCCGTCAGGGTTCCCGTTCATGGGTCCCTCTGACAGAAAGCTCAGACGGAACGCGAGAACAGAGCCCTGACACAGATGTGAATGAAGCCTTAGTATGGAAATACATGAATTAACGATATTGAACCTTTTGAGGGTGCAAGTCCTCAAAATAGTATAGATATTTCCATGCATCGCGCAACCCTAATCGTTTTATAGTTACAGACACGGCAACACTAAATAAATATGTGTCACTTTTTTTCAAAATAAAGTATTTTGTAAGGGGAAAAAAGTGTGTTTTACATTTTTTCGGACTTGGGACATTTATTTATTACAAACATTAAACTTTTTTTCTAAAGTTTTTTTAGTCCCACTAGAGGACTTCACTATGCAATCATTTGATCACTTTTATAATACTCTGCAATACTTGTGTATTAATTAATGCCTGTCAGTGTAAAACTGACAGGCATCTCTTAGGACATGAATCTGGCATGGCCTAACAAGCATTCACTAAATGCAGACCTAAAGGGATCTTCCATTAAGACCATCGGCACCCCACTATCACATCACAGGGTGAGAGGGGAAGCCCCCTGCCTCTAAAACCACTCAGATGTGGCGGTTGCTATTGACTGCTGCATCTGAGGAGTTAAACATGATCGGAGAACGCTGCTAGTGGTCTCAGATCATTGCCCTGAAGCCCGAGGTGGTTAGTAACAGTCTGGGCTTCAGGAGCTCAGCGCCCAATGCAGGAAAACATCTGAAGTGCCACCGTGAAAAGGCAGCGCTTCCAAGAACTACTCTGAACGGCCGCCACACATATACTGCAGTCATTAAGGGGTTTTCCAGTCCCAAAATTGATGGCCTATCCTCCGCCAAAATGTGTTGTTTTTTTTAAGCAATTAAAAAAAACACGACGAACGAAGTTATCACATGACCAGGACAGATCCTGCCATTTTCTGGAACTACATAATGAAGATTCGTGTTCCCTGATATCAGGCAGAGTCTTTAAACTGTAATTAAACTGACCGAATAAAGGAACCCCTTCGCTGTTTTTCCCTTCGAGTGAATAAGGCCGTTCCGCAGTTCCCTGCACAGCCAGAGGCCAGGAGCACTGCTGTGCAGGGAAAACTTTTGAAGGCAGCTTTGATATGGGAAAAATCCTTTTAATTTAAGCCATTGAAAAAGTCCAAGTTAAAGAATAACTAAACTTTCTAAAAACTTTTGACGTGTTTAAACCACTGGGGGTCCAAGCATTTTCCTCCCCCCTCCGTTATGTTGTATTGTATATTACTGTTAACCATTGCCTGGCCCCTAACTGGCAATGTACACGGATGATTTATTTCTATAAGTATTATTGCTGGTATTTCCCTGGGTAAATACCGCTCTTCCATTTCTATGATTGGCTCTGCAGTAACGCACGGCTTGTGTCATTCACAAGTGAGCAGGTTGTGGTGGTAAAATCATGCAAGTGAAGTGTCTGGTCACCCCCTAAAGTGAAAGTGGGGAGTTTTCAGCAACTATTACAGTAATGGATATTCTGGGACTTAAAAAATATGCAGTGATACATTTATAATGGTCGGGTGAAAATAGCATTTCAGATAATTGTAGATGATATAACTCAGAGGTTGTGCAAAGCCGTAAGACGTTCCTGTGCATGAGCCCCATGTGCCGTGTGCTTTGAGCATATAGAACCCGAGCTACAGGTGCACAAACTGCGTATTGGGTGTCTGCCAGGTAGGGGATAAATGCTCTGCAGCAGCAGCACTTCACAACGTCATGTTAGTAAATCCCCAGCTTTCAATGATATTTGTCTTGTAATAACAAAAAAACCCTCTGGTCACCAAACCACTGAGCTTTAGCGCCCCCTCACCTGGGTTCTGTAGGTAGAAGTTTAGTGGCAAACCCCGCGAGTGTAGCTGAAATGTCCTGAATATAGCAGGGAAAATCCACCTTTCAATCTCACTCTCCCACACTGGTGTGGGCAGCGCAATGTTACATTAACGTGGGCCGGCATTTTGCTTATCAGATTTCTCGATAGGAAATGCAGAACAGGAAACGACACGACACCTGTAAGTAACAATCATCATGTAGTGTACAAGCAAGCGGCCCTGGCACTACCATGAGAATCTATCCCCCTTACTCAGATGATTTCACATTACCAGGAAGAATCTGGTCTTGAAGAAGGCAGACTACGGCTTAGCCGCCATTCATGCATATGCAAGTAAAGTCTCCCCTTGATTAGGGCTTCATGGAATATATTTTGAGCTTCATACAACACTCTGTCCTGTGTTTTAGGGCTCATGCACATGACCTGTCCTATCTGTTGTTGTTTTTTGGCGAATAGGACACTGAACCATTCATTTCTATAAAGCCATGCACACATCCATTATTTTTGTTAATCCGTGTGTCCATTCTGCAAAATTATAGAACATATCATATATATATATGTCAGTGTCCGCGAAAACAACAGACGGCACAGGTAAGCCATTTGTTGGCAGTCCGCTGCTGGGAGACCCCCTCCAGACCATGTGATGCTTCAGTGTCCTACTTCATGATTTCTTGAATACGGAAGCACAACGGACCATATTTTGCGAACCGCATAACGGAAACGGTCGTGCGCATGATGCCGAAGATGTGGATAGACTCTTAAATACAGCTGCTATCCCTCAGTGTCACCTGTGAGGTATGTTCCCACAGACCGGATACGCTGTGGAATTTCTGAAACAGAAAATCTGTAATGGAATCTGAAAAAAAAAAACGGAAGTAATTCAGTCACAGAATTCCGCAGAAAGTACTGTGTTTTTGCTGCACATATTGCTGCAGGTTTTACCTGCGGATTTAGCAAAGTCTTATGTGCACCTGCGGATTGCCGGTGGTTTTTACTGCGTAAACGCGGCGTGAATGCTGAGCAAACAGCAACAACATTTCTGCCCCACATTTAAGTCTATGGCCAAACACACAGCATCTCTGCACAGAACATGCTCGGGAAATGAATGTCGCACCGCAGAACACTTTCTATGTGACGTTTCTTCAGCGTGTCCATGAAATTTGTTCAAATCTCTTCCACTTTGCTGCTACTGTAAATGTAAATTTCCGCACAGAATTGTTACGCTACATGGGCACCCGGTCTAAAAGTTTCACATGGGTTAAACTATTCCTCGGACACACATTAAAGGAAAAATCCTGTAAATTATTTTCTATACCGACAGTCTGGAATTGCTGGTAATAGCTATTGGATAGTCATTTTCAGTGTTTCTGCAATATAAAAATACACTTTTCATAATTTTGTGCTTCCCTGTATCCCCCTTGGTTCTGCTGCTAATCTATATTGCTGGGGAGGAGCTCTCAGCAGAATTAGTCTCCTTCCCTGTAGAAGGAGTCTCTTTAGCTGGAGGCCCTCTCCTTCTGTCACGATCCGTGAGTATGTGGACCCACTAGGCCGCACCGCCGTAGCAGCTGGCCAGACAACAGTTCTAGTACAATAGTACCTTTAATAGTCCAGACCGTAATGGAGGCTCGGCACAGATGAACGCGTAGACACCAGACGTGGTGTATATCAGGAGGCGTAGGTTAAGGCACAGGAACAAATATAGCACGGGATACAGGTAGCATGGCACGGGAACAGGATAACACTAAGGGACCATTTGCTAAGGCTAACATGGGTAAACACAACAACGCTCAGGCAATGAGTGAAAGGGCAGAGCCCTTTTTATAGTCCAGGGTGACCATGGGCTAATTACAGATTTTCCTCATGTGTGTGCACTGGCCCTTTAAAGAGAGCCTTTCACCTGCCCATACATGTGCAGCATGTAATAGGCAGCGCCGCACAAACACTGTCTCACTTGAAATTATTTTTCTAACTTTCTCCGTTATTTATATATCGGTGCCGTTATATTTGGTGCCCGATATGTAAATAAGCCGCTGAACTTTCAATGGGCCGTTTCTATCTAACTAAATGGCATGGGGCATGATCTCTTTGCTCGGACAGTGTCAGGGCGGCTTTCCCTGTGTTCCCTCCCGCGAGAACACAGACAGAGAGAGCTCTCTCTGCAGAACCACCAGCCTGTGTGTGTTCTCGCGGGAGGGAACGCACCGTAAGCCGCCCTGAAACTGTCCGTAAAAAAGGACAATTTTTGGTTAAGCCAACGCTTGGGGTACAGTCTGTCAGGAAGTATACAGATGAATAGAATAGAGATCTCAGTGCAACGTCTCTTATACTCAGCCTTCCCTCCCCCCAGGTCCTTTGTATCGCTGCAAACCTGCATTAAAGCCTCAACTTAGGTCACAGTGTTTACAGTAAACCTCAATGTTTAGTGGTTTTATATTCTTCCCCTTGATGATTTTTGCAGAGAGAAGTAACATCTGATTACAGGCACAAAACTCCCCTCCACATCTCATTGCTGAGAGGTATAAATGTCCCAGGATGAAGCCCTCACCCTCCACATCTCATTGCTGAGAGGTATAAACGTCCCAGGATGAAGCCCTCACCCTCCACATCTCATTGCTGAGCGGTATAAACGTCCCAGGATGAAGCCCTCACCCTCCACATCTCATTGCTGAGCGGTATAAATGTCCCAGGATGAAGCCCTCACCCTCCACATCTCATTGCTGAGAGGTATAAATGTCCCAGGAAGAAGCCCTCACCCTCCACATCTCATTGCTGAGCGGTATAAATGTCCCAGGATGAAGCCCTCACCCTCCACATCTCATTGCTGAGCGGTATAAATGTCCCAGGATGAAGCCCTCACCCTCCACATCTCATTGCTGAGCGGTATAAACGTCCCAGGATGAAGCCCTCACCCTCCACATCTCATTGCTGAGAGGTATAAATGTCCCAGGATGAAGCCCTCACCCTCCACATCTCATTGCTGAGCGGTATAAACGTCCCAGGATGAAGCCCTCACCCTCCACATCTCATTGCTGAGAGGTATAAATGTCCCAGGATGAAGCCCTCACCCTCCACATGTCATTGCTGAGAGGTATAAACGTCCCAGGATGAAGCCCTCACCCTCCACATCTCATTGCTGAGCGGTATAAACGTCCCAGGATGAAGCCCTCGCCCTCCACATGTCATTGCTGAGCGGTTTAAACGTCCCAGGATGAAGCCCTCGCCCTCCACATCTCATTGCTGAGCGGTATAAACGTCCCAGGATGAAGCCCTCACCCTCCACATCTCATTGATGAGAGGTATAAATGACCCAGGAAGAAGCCCTCACCCTCCACATCTCATTGCTGAGAGGTATAAATGGCCCAGGAAGAAGCCCTCACCCTCCACATCTCATTGCTGAGAGGTATAAATGGCCCAGGAAGAAGCCCTCACCCTCCACATCTCATTGCTGAGAGGTATAAATGGCCCAGGATGAAGCCCTCACCCTCCACATCTCATTGCTGAGAGGTATAAATGTCCCAGGAAGAAGCCCTCACCCTCCACATCTCATTGCTGAGCGGTATAAATGTCCCAGGATGAAGCCCTCACCCTCCACATCTCATTGCTGAGCGGTATAAATGTCCCAGGATGAAGCCCTCACCCTCCACATCTCATTGCTGAGAGGTGTAAATGTCCCAGGATGAAGCCCTCACCCTCCACATCTCATTGCTGAGCGGTATAAACGTCCCAGGATGAAGCCCTCACCCTCCACATCTCATTGCTGAGCGGTATAAACGTCCCAGGATGAAGCCCTCACCCTCCACATCTCATTGCTGAGAGGTATAAATGTCCCAGGATGAAGCCCTCACCCTCCACATCTCATTGCTGAGAGGTATAAACGTCCCAGGATGAAGCCCTCACCCTCCACATCTCATTGCTGAGAGGTATAAATGTCCCAGGATGAAGCCCTCACCCTCCACATGTCATTGCTGAGAGGTATAAACGTCCCAGGATGAAGCCCTCACCCTCCACATCTCATTGCTGAGCGGTATAAATGTCCCAGGATGAAGCCCTCACCCTCCACATCTCATTGCTGAGCGGTATAAAGTCCCATGAAGAAGCCCTCACCCTCCACATCTCATTGCTGAGAGGTATAAACGTCCCAGGATGAAGCCCTCACCCTCCACATCTCATTGCTGAGCGGTATAAACGTCCCAGGATGAAGCCCTCGCCCTCCACATGTCATTGCTGAGAGGTATAAACGTCCCAGGATGAAGCCGTCACCCTCCACATCTCATTGCTGAGCGGTATAAACGTCGCAGGATGAAGCCCTCACCCTTCACATCTCATTGCTGAGAGGTATAAACGTCCCAGGAAGAAGCCCTCACCCTCCACATCTCATTGATGAGAGGTATAAATGACCCAGGAAGAAGCCCTCACCCTCCACATCTCATTGCTGAGAGGTATAAATGGCCCAGGAAGAAGCCCTCACCCTCCACATCTCATTGCTGAGAGGTATAAATGGCCCAAGAAGAAGCCCTCACCCTCCACATCTCATTGCTGAGAGGTATAAATGGCCCAGGAAGAAGCCCTCACCCTCCACATCTTATTGCTGAGCTGTATAAACGTCCCAGGATGAAGCCCTCACCCTCCACATCTCATTGCTGAGCGGTATAAACGTCCCAGGATGAAGCCCTCACCCTCCACATCTCATTGCTGAGCGGTATAAACGTCCTAGGATGAAGCCCTCACCCTCCACATCTCATTGCTGAGCGGTATAAACGTCCCAGGATGAAGCCCTCACCCTCCACATCTCATTGCTGAGCGGTATAAACGTCCCAGGATGAAGCCCTCACCCTCCACATCTCATTGCTGAGAGGTATAAATGTCCCAGGATGAAGCCCTCACCCTCCACATCTCATTGATGAGAGGTATAAATGACCCAGGAAGAAGCCGTCACCCTCCACATCTCATTGCTGAGAGGTATAAATGGCCCAGGAAGAAGCCCTCACCCTCCACATCTCATTGCTGAGAGGTATAAATGGCCCAGGAAGAAGCCCTCACCCTCCACATCTCATTGCTGAGAGGTATAAATGGCCCAGGAAGAAGCCCTCACCCTCCACATCTTATTGCTGAGCTGTATAAACGTCCCAGGATGAAGCCCTCACCCTCCACATCTCATTGCTGAGCGGTATAAACGTCCCAGGATGAAGCCCTCACCCTCCACATCTCATTGCTGAGCGGTATAAACGTCCTAGGATGAAGCCCTCACCCTCCACATCTCATTGCTGAGCGGTATAAACGTCCCAGGATGAAGCCCTCACCCTCCACATCTCATTGCTGAGCGGTATAAACGTCCCAGGATGAAGCCCTCACCCTCCACATCTCATTGCTGAGAGGTATAAATGTCCCAGGATGAAGCCCTCACCCTCCACATCTCATTGATGAGAGGTATAAATGACCCAGGAAGAAGCCGTCACCCTCCACATCTCATTGCTGAGAGGTATAAATGGCCCAGGAAGAAGCCCTCACCCTCCACATCTCATTGCTGAGAGGTATAAATGGCCCAGGAAGAAGCCCTCACCCTCCACATCTCATTGCTGAGAGGTATAAATGGCCCAGGAAGAAGCCCTCACCCTCCACATCTTATTGCTGAGCGGTATAAACGTCCCAGGATGAAGCCCTCACCCTCCACATCTCATTGCTGAGCGGTATAAACGTCCCAGGATGAAGCCCTCACCCTCCACATCTCATTGCTGAGCGGTATAAACGTCCCAGGATGAAGCCCTCACCCTCCACATCTCATTGCTGAGCGGTATAAACGTCCCAGGATGAAGCCCTCACCCTCCACATCTCATTGCTGAGTGGTATAAACGTCCCAGGATGAAGCCCTCACCCTCCACATCTCATTGCTGAGTGGTATAAACGTCCCAGGATGAAGCCCTCACCCTCCACATCTCATTGCTGAGAGGTATAAATGTCCCAGGATGAAGCCCTCACCCTCCACATGACCGCAGTTGGAGAAGGATTCTGATGTGTTGTCCCTGCAGGAACCTGGTCTGGTGTATCCTATATACTGTATACAGATGCACACTCCCCTTATAGAATACAGACCATGTAATAGACTGATGGATTCCGGATACCTAGATGGATTAGTTGGCATACGGTATCGAGGATGAGCGGTTAGTGGCCATGTGAACAAAGCCGAAAATATTTCAAAGGAAGCTGCTGCTCCTCCTGGGATAATGCACGTCACCTATGTATTACAACCCACTCACTATATGGCGCAGTTGATAAACAGGCAACTAAATTGTGATTCTGTATAAAGGCCTAAACATCAGTCTGCTATTAAATGCGGATCTGATGTAACGAAGTCAGAAATGAATGATCTCTGAAGCTTGGTGTAGGGGCATGTAAAGGATCTGCAGGCTGAAATCCGTGTGCTATCCCTACTTTAAGGGCATGTTCACAAAGTACACAACGTTTCCGCCCTGGGTGCCAGGGAATTCCGGACGAAAAACCGCACATATTGTGGTGCAATTTTTGGGCCAGAATGTACGCTGCGGAAAACTGCACGTAGAAAACAAACAACCACATGCAGCCCGGCCTCCTAGAATGACATTTCATCTCATGTGGCTGCAGCAGTCGCATGGGGTGAAAGGTCATGCCGGGAGGCTGGCCTGGACGAAGAAACACAGAATTCTGGGTAAGATTTATTTATTTTCAGGTTTTTTTGCCGTGGATTCGTTGCAAAATCCTTTGTGGAAAATCCGCAGTATTTACGCTACGTGTGAACTTACCCTAAAAGTGACTGCTCCTGAGGAACCTATGTGACCAGCACATTACATTTAGAGGCTGAAAACCTAGCCTGACCGACGCTAATGTTTCCATTCACTGACAGTAAGCAAGAAACTTAAAACTGTCAGCAGCTGAAACACCATTTACAGAAAACCCATTAAACATTGAGCCGTGTAGTTTTCGCACTGGGAGCTTCGAGCTGGGAATGTCCCGTTTTATTGAAGCTACAACTCCTAGCATGTAATGACAGCACGTGGTTGTCAGGGCATGCTGGGAGTTGGAGTTTTACAAAAGCTGGAAAGCCGCAGTCACTATTAGTAGAGCAGTCGTTGTGACTCCTGTAGATCATTTCTTTGCTGCGTGGGGTTGAGGAATCCTCTCACGTTGTCTGCATGGTTCTGCCATAAGCTGTGATGATGATGATGATGATGATGATGATGATGATGATGATGATGATTTTGATTGTGATCATGTAATTTACTGCACAACTAAAATGTGTTCAGAATTACTGAAGAATATAGACGGTTTCTGATGGGTTTTGTGACATTTCACATGCTGTCTGGGGCCTCCAGAAGAGTCCAAAAAAATCATAAGCACAAGCCTTTAATCATGACTATTGGTAACAGCGCTGTTCCTCTATATCCGCAGAGGCAGGAACACCATTACTGGACTCTTGCAAACCACCCCAGGTACCATGGAGAAGCTTTCTCTGGCCCTCAGAAACCCCAAAGAGTTGCAGTTGCAGCATTTTTTTTTCTTTTCTCCTTTCTTTGTATCTACTCAAAACTCAAAATTGGTTTTTGCAAATCTTTTTCAGAACTGATAGATACAAACCTTAGCTGGATACAAAACATAATATGAGGCCGAGGTCAGTGGTCTCTGAGGCGAGAATTGAAAGTAAAAAGGTAACAACTCCTCATTTTACTCCCTTTTCCTGGCAGTTTCTCACATTTCTGATCCTTTCACTTAGTCAGATCTTTTTTTTCTGTTTCACTGTGAATTTCTCTGAGAGATTGCTCAGAAATATCGGGTCAGGTTTCTGTACTTCTGCCTCGGCTGAGACACTGTCATAGGGAGGAATAAGATTACTAGAAGAATGGTGTCCGCTTGTGATGTCCGTGTTCAGAAATGCCCCCTTAGAGTCGCCTGCAGTCGTCATTTGCATCATCATTGCCGTATTTGTCAGAAGTTGAATTTCCAGATCTCGTTCAAAATTGTCAAGTCTTTATCTTTTTGCAGCTGTTCTCGGATGTGTAAGTTGCGCATGTAAGAAGCTGCAGATATGCATGGATTGTACAGGTGTCTGTTCATCAGTGACCGGTGACAACACTGTCACTGCTTTTGATGTCATCAGATCCAACCAAATTGATAGTTTGTGCTAAAATGTGTCAACCCACAATATGGCCACCCGATATCATGTGCTGATGTTCTATAATCTCGTGTTGTGGGTTTGTTGGGTAGATATGCCCGAGCTATCATACAGATGTGTCCACCCTTGAATTACGTTCATTTATACAATGTGTCACGATAACAATTCAATACAATCTCGCGCCATACCGAACAAAAAAAAAGTAGTTAAATGTATACCTTGTTCTTAACATGGGAGTTTATGGACGATGGATGCCTCTGTATATGTTTATTGTTTTTTTTTACATATTTATTTAAAGGGAGTGTCACCAGAAATTTGCCTATCAAACCAGCAGCTGAGTGATATCGTGTAGTCTCATCCAAATATAAACGCTGGTTCCATTTTTCAGATGTGGCTCCGTTGCAGCGCTCACTTTATTTGCAAACGAGCAGTTAAGAGCAACGACGACGTCACCGTTACTACAAACCGCTCTACCGTCTATCCCCAGTTCCTCCCGCCCATCCTTCTCTGAGTGACAGGGCCAGGCAGTGTAGAAGACGCGATCACGCCTGGCCCCGTATTCTCCTGAGCTCGTCTCAGCTTCTGAATCGGCGCATGTGCATGTACAGCACTGAAGCTTTATCGGTCAAATCGGCTCTACTATGCATGCACCAATTACGTCACACTACATCCGTAAGAGACGGACCTCGGCATCGAAGAGGAGAAGAGGGAGTAGCCGCCAGCGCTGATTCACCTTCATTGGTGACATAAGCATTAGCTCCAGCCCCATAGTTGGCCGATGAAGCTTCCCTGCTGTGCTTGCGCATGCGCTGATTGAGAAGCAGAGGAGCACTCAGGAGCATACGGGGCCAGGCGTGATCACGTCTTCTACACTGCCTGGGCCTGTCAATCAGGGAAGGATGGGAGAGAGGGACTGGCGATAGACGGGAGAGAGGGACTGGGGATAGACGGGAGAGAGAGACTGGGGATAGACGGGAGAGAGGGACTGGGGATAGACGGGAGAGAGGGACTGGGGATAGACGGGAGAGAGGGACTGGTGATAGACGGGAGAGAGGGACTGGTGATAGACGGGAGAGAGGGACTGGGGATAGACGGGAGAGAGGGACTGGGGATAGACGGGAGAGAGGGACTGGGGATAGACGGGAGAGAGGGACTGGGGATAGACGGGAGAGAGGGACTGGGGATAGACGGGAGAGAGGGACTGGGGATAGACGGGAGAGAGGGACTGGGGATAGTGCGGTTTAGAGCAGCGGTGACGTCCTCGTTGCTCCAAAAAGCTCATTTGTACATGAAGAATAAAGTTATCGCTGCAACGACGCCACATCTGAAAAATGGAAACCGCGTTTATATACAGGTGAGACTGCACGATATCACGGAGCTGCTGCTTTGATAGGTAAATATCTGGTGACCTCCCTTTAACATCTCGGATTATGTTAGATTTAGAATAAGGCCCCATATACACGACCGTGAAAAAAACTCTGTAATTGCGGACCGCAATACGGCCCCGCTCTGTTTTATTGGCCGCCGACACCTTTCCGTAGCGCTACGGATAGGTGTCCGTGCCAGGAAATATGGAGCATGTCCTACTTTTCGGATTTTACGGGCCGTGTGCATGAGGCCTAAGGGAGGACACATCTGTACGTACTGACATAACGTAACCTTTTACATTCTGTTTTTTCCACTGGTCATCTATGAAAATAGACACTCATAGGAAGCGGAGTGTGGATTTTATCAGGGAGCCAGTCTAGAATGAAGGCGATTGGCCAGTATATTTGGCGCATAGGGTTGAGGCTAATTCTGTAATGCATAAGAGACACAACGGGCCTCATGTATGAGAAGAAGTGACCAATCCACGGGGAACATGAAACATTGGTTGTCACGATCAACAAGGCCGGTTGTTTTTCTGTTGTTTTTTTGATGTAGTTGGGCACATGAGGCCACACATTATCCCAGATCCACGACACTGCTCAGTGCAGCCAATAGGGAAGGATTTATTGTCTTCGGGTATTAGAGGTCACATTTTGCTTGGTTTCTGAATCAGACTCCGGGTCCTGTTGGACGGGTAGATATTCTTTCATGAACAAGCGGTGAGCGATGAGTTAGCGAGTCGTTTGCGTTCGGAGGACATTGTATTACACGTGACAATCTTTGCTTTGTTCAGTTGTTACTACAATCGTTGCTCCTTCTGAACTGCTAATGAACGGGAGATCTGGGATTACACGAGGGGATGTGCAGGCGACAAACCATAATCTTTTGCTCCTCTGGTAGATGTGGCCGATCCACTCAAACCCAACCATTTACCATTCGCCGTTCTATCATTGCACACTATTACACCTGGCGAATATTTCTTACATTCAAATGATTATACAAAAATAAGTACAATAATCGCTCCGTCCAATAAGGTCTTAATCGAGCCTGCAGCGGTGGGGTCATCTCTGTATGGAACCCAGTTATGTCTTTCACGCCGTTCACATTAAGTTACCGAAGCATTCTCGATACTGCTATTGAAGGGCACTAAAGTCCCAGCATCTGCTCCGGTCTGTTCCCCATTATATTTTAGGCTGTACTCGAATAGCACGTACGATATTAACACTACTGAACAGGGCTCAATACTTTCAAGCTGCGTCCCCCAACCTGTCACAATGCACAAGGAAATGGCGTAATCAGCGCCAAATTTATTAATAAGCGCACGTCTCTTAATAAGTGCCGCATATTGCACCGTCTTAAAGGCAGAAAAACAAATCCGGGGTAGATTTGCAACAAAATTTGTGCCATTTTGTTTTTTTTTACCGAATAAATTTGACTTACACATCTTCTTGGAGACCACGGCCACTTTTGTCACTTTCCAAATTTGGCATTTGTTGCAAGTTACAATAAAATCTGTATGATAATAATAATATTAATAATAATCTTTATAGCGCCAACATGAAACAAACAATATCAGACATTACATAGTGACAAAGTTCATTTACAATTCAAACCTGGGGAGTGAGGACCCTGATCACAAGAGCTTACAATCTATGAGGACATAAGGGAGACACAAAGTGTAACAGTGTTTGTTCTGTACAATGGTCCGGCCATTTTTATACACATGCGGTGGTACATAAAGCTGCATGAGCCGGTCACCAGCCAGTATCCGTGTATGACGGACATGAAGAGAAGGAGTGTGAGGGAATCTTATTCTGATGACTAATCTAAAAGAAGGGCCATGGAAAGGAGTCAAATCAGGGAATGTTATAGACCGGTCTAAATAGATGTGATTTCAGGGCACGTTTAAAACTGTGGATATTGGGAATTAATCGGATTGTCTGGGGTAGCGCATTCCAGAGGACGGGGCAGCACGAGAGAAATCTTGGAGACGGGAGTGGGAGGTTCGGATTTTAATCTAAGGTCGTTGGCAGATCGTGGAGCGCGAGTAGGGTGGTGGACAGAGATGAGGGAGAAGATGTAAGGAGGTGCAGCACTGGGGAGAGCGGCGTGGGGGAGAGGAATAAGTTTGAATTTTATGATAAATGTGCATCTTGTAATGTACAAAGCAGAAGAAGAAAACACAGGACAGGCGACGTACATCGTACACCGGGGACCCTCACAGGGACCACAAGCAGCAGTGTCATGTGACTGTGGTAGCCCCGTCTTATGGACGACATGGCTCTGACCAACAAGTCATACTTCCATATAGAATGTGTCGATACTTCTTGTCATCTTTGCAGGAGATTATAAACTATATTTTAAGATTAAGGGCCTGTAAAAACGTTGGAGGAGATTTATAAAAACAAATGCAGAAGAGAAATGAAGTTGTCCATAGCAACCAATCAGGCTGCTGCTTTTATTTTCCAAAAGGTTTTCAGAAAGGTGATTTCTGATTGGATGCTGTGGGAAATTATCCCAGTTTTGTCTGGCACTAGATTTGATAAATCTCTTCCATTGTGTTAGTGATCAGAACCCCCCTTAATTGCTGTAAAGTAAGGGCGGGTTCACATCACCGTTCCTTTCCACTGAGGGGGTTCAGTCGGAGGTTTCCGTCGGGTTAACCCCTCAACGTAAACCTAAGCTTCCATTTACATCATCATGGATATCAATGGTGACGGAAACGTTGCTGAAGGTTTCCATTTGTCACCCGACGGAAACCTCCGACTGAACCCCTCAGTGGAAAGGAACGGTGATGTGAACACAGCCTAAGGGTATGTTCAAACGCAAAATTCGTCTGAAATTACGGAGCTGTTCAGGCAAAAACAGTTCCTGAATTTCAGACGTTTTTGCATGTACTGGCGTTTTTTGTGGCGTCTTTTACGGACGTTATTGGAGCTGTTCTTCATTGGAGTCAATGAAAAATGGCTCTAAAAACGTCCCAAGAAGTGTCCTGCACTTTTGACGCAGGCATAATTTTACGTGCCGTCTTTTGACAGCAACGCGTAAAATGACACCTCGTCTGAACAGAACATCGTAAGACCCATTGCAAGCACCGGGCAGATGTTTGCCGACGTAATGGAGCCGTCTTTTCAGGCGTAAAACGCCTCAATTACATCTGAAAATAGGTCGTGTGCACATAGCCTTAGAGATACATGTAGAAGTATTTCACAGTCTGACAATGCAGCCCCCATGTCCACACTCAACAGAAGGGCAACGCGGATGTGAACAGGGCCTTAGCCGCCCTCCCTTCTGTATAGGGACTGCTGGTCACTTTCTCATTTCCATTCCTCAACAATGGTCCTTTTCCTGCAGCCACAATTCTGTCAGCCTCCGCTGTTGGAGCGACCTGTGGATTTAACTGCTCTTGGTTATTTTGTAGCCCTCACGGTTTGTGAACTCGAGCTATAAAACTGTAATGAGAGCTCTGTACAATGTATCCCGCACCTCCAGCCCTGCCCTACCCACAATAGCACCACCCAGCGCGCACTTGTACCAACATCTCCATTTGTGTAGCCCTCGGGTACTCCTGGGTACCACCATTCAATGACCAAAAAAAAGGAGTTTGGCAGCACCTGCTGCTGGCACAGAAACCAGACCTTCCGCAAACAGAGGCCCATTCATGGGCAGCCTGGACTTTAATATAGATTTTTACAGCTCCTAGTTGAAAGTGGCCTAAATACCTTCTAAGACCTTTACTGCCGGCTCTTGTGGGTGGAAGCGTCAGGAAATTAATTCCACATCATTGGACAAACACATAAAAGCAGCATTGTTTCCCAGAATGCTTCACTCTGTCAGGGTGAACAACTATTGTGATGTGATTATTGATCCCTCAGAAGCTGCTCCGCATCTTCCATCTGGTCCTATACTGCCAGGAGAACGTATATGGGGCCAAGGAAAGGATCAGTCATCGTGCGCCTGTAAATAGAAGCTCAGGTCACAGAGCCAATTGTCGGATTTATCCTTTTCAATGACTTCATATTTACAGACCAATGGTAAATGTCAGAGTTACATTCGGTTTTATCTCTGCTAATATTAGACCTCAGACAATGTCATTTGTTCAAGATTTCAGATCGCAAAAAAATCCACAATGGTCTTTATGGGTGACCAGAGATTGCAGCTGCGTCATTTATGGTGAAATGAACATGTCTATACGCTGCCGGCCATGTCACCTACAGTATATGTACATCACACGCATCACCCACTCAGTCTATCAGTCACACCTATGGACTTCTAGATGAAAGTTACCCGGAGCCGTCCACACAGCCCCTGTATCTGTGACATTGGGTAGCAATTACAATGAGGGCGGGAACGACTGCCAAAACTTCCACTGCAGACAAAATCCACGTGTAGAACATTTCGGTTTTCTGTGTGTTCGGTCTTGGCTTTTGTGTTTGCTACAGTACGACAAAAACAGAATAAGGCTCTGTTCACATCTGCATTGGGGTCCCGTTCTGACGGTCCGTCTGAGGTTTCCGTTTCCATCGCCATTGATTTCAATGGTGACGGATCCGGTGCCCGTGGTTTCCGTTTGTCTCTTTTGTGCACCAGATCCGTCGTTTTGCCGGAAGCAATAGCGTAGTCGACTACGGAACGTCAGAACGGGACCCCAACGCAGATGTGAACAGAGCCTTGGGCTATTATATCTCACTAGTTGATAAGGGGGAGTATGATCGGATACGTCTGAAGGAATTTGTCATTGTACAGGACGTGAAGATGTGACAGGGACGGAAACTGATTTTTCACTTGATCCCCCCGTTTCCGCGCTGACTGTGGATCTGTGAATATTTACTTTGTCTGGAATGATTTTATTTATATTGTCTTTTGTCTACAGTTAATGAAATTATCAGGAAGGAGTTTTCTGTTCTGCCTGCAAGAAATCAAACATAGAAGAGTGAAGCTGCCAGACCTCTCTTACTGAACGCTTCCTTCCCTGACCTCCGCGATCCTCCCGCCTCGTCCACCCCACCTTCTGTTTCCTCTCCGTCCACTGCAAGCTGCCGATTCCAGCACCACAAACAATATCCTGGCACCGAGCTCCGCCGCGCTTCTGTAAACATCAAAGCCGTAAGACTCATTGTCCTGTCATGAGAAGCGTATCCCAGGACCGATGGGGAGACGTGAGATGGTTTGTAAGATCTGACGAGAGCAACGCCGCTTATTGAGAGTCCGGGAGTGAATCCTGATGATGTGGCTCTCCAGCTGTAGTGCACTACTAGTTCCAGGATGCCCTACTGTGCTGTTATATAGGTATTACCGCCTTCTTATTACTGTCGCCTTCATTCCCTGAACAATTCTTCTCATAATCCAGACAATGCAAGCAGAAAATAAGATTATTATATTTTATCTTAAAATAAATATATATCTTTTGTATAGGAGGATTTGTGCCATTTGAAGCAGGGATCATGGAAGGACTCCCCGTTCCTGCCACTTCTATGTACAGCCCCCGCTTACTCCTCCCGTACACCCCTAATCCAGCGCTGAGCGATCCCTGCTGTAAAATGTAAGAGATCTCCTAGAGACCTCCCGACAGCAACTGTAAATACTGAATGCAGAATGTTATTTATTGTCTAATCAAATGTTTAGAATGAGGAATTTTACTAATTTGCTTGTTTTATAGATATATATATATATATATGAGCCGCATCTGTAGATTTCTGTGGTATATAATGCTTTAAAAAAAAAGTCGTTTATCTGAGGTGTCCCAGGGACCATAAATGAGTGGAGCGGAGCCCATCACGTAGGAAAACATGCATGAGCCAGTAAGGCTCTGTTCACATCACATTCAATCCCTTTGCAGGAGGGTTACCCAACGTATGCCACTGTATAGGCATACAGGTCACCCATAGGCATCTTGACACTCTTGGCATCCTTTGGGTAAATAGGCCCCTAAGGACATAACGATATTTCCAGTATCATACGCCGAATGTAGATGAGAGACGTGATGTGAACGGAGCCTTAGTTCCAGTGTCACGTCTGGTTACCGTGGTAAATAACAGAGTTTTATATAAAGCTCTTGACACGGGGCGGCGTCAGAGCGCGACGCGGCGTATACTCGCATGTTTGCAGTTGTTTTCCCCAAATATGACAATGATTGCAGTAAAACCCTTATAGATTTGCCTGTCGTTCAGGCTGTGCTTTGTGGTGCAATTTTATGCTGCATCACTGACGTGTGTGAACGTGTCCTAAGTGTGACTCAGGGCAACTAGGAGCTGGTCAGAAGGAAAGCTGGAATGGGTGTTCATGCAGAGACCCTGCGAGCCGGTGTTATACGCGCCACCATGTTCTCCCCTACTAGCGGCTTATCACAAGTTTCATCAGGACTATAAGACAAGTGTCAGTGTGGTCCAATACGCTGCATCTGAATGAATCCCCAGAGGCGCTGAAAACTGCAATTTGACAATCGTTCTACACAGCGCAGTCAGTATTTGCCTCCACAGAATTGATGGGGGAGGGGGACGCAAGATACCACAGAGCACTTGATTAATGGGTGATCCAAAGAGAAGACGATCATTGAGGGTTGCAGGAAGTGACATATTGTGGGAGAGCAGACAATGTGGTTGGTGCCGTTACTTTCTGATCTGTCTTACAAACACAGTACAATACAATTACCAGCTATGGGCAGCACCACGAGATCACCACTCGGCCCTGCGGTTATATTCTCCCAGTTCTGCCAATTAGCCTCCTTTAATGGTTTATCAATTTCTTCAGATTAGGGGCAGAAAAATATATTTATACAGATGTAGCAGAGCTGAATGTGTCACATTGTTAGTGTTTTCTCAGATCAGGCAGTTGATTTTCGTTAGAACTGCAACTAAAAATACAGATCACAAATTACGATACATTGTAACAACTACCTCGGCTCTGCTACATCTGCACTTAGAGACCAGGGAGAAACGAAGTGATTCCGTCCCAAGTATTTACTCCACAAGCCTACACCACATCCTAACCTACTCCCTGACCAGCACGTTGACAGCTCTGCTCATCCACACACTTTCCGGATGGTGACTGAGGCTGCAGTTGCTGCTCCGCACTCTGGACCGCCCGGGGTTGGTGGGATCTGCATTGTGCGGTCAGTGAAGCCTTAATGTATTTATCTAATGCGGGAGATGTTCTCGCCCTGCCTGGACCGCCGCCATATTTGCACATGAGGAAATTCGGTTTTTCCTCAACAATGTGAATGTTTTTACCACCGTGCCTTCCTGTCATTGTACCAAAGAATCTCAAATCACATTGTGACGGCGGCGCAGGTTCTGAGGTATTTTCCATGAGCATCAGACGAGTGGCTGTGGAATGGAAGGAGCTCTGGGTTGTGGGTTTTCAGCTCTGCAGGTGCCGGATGATCCTAATCCCAACCAGTGTTGCCCACAAAGATGTCCAGCCTCAGCCCCAAATATTAAAATCCGGGTGTAGGGACCCTGGTATAGCCAGAATATGAGCCGTTCTATCCACTGTATGTAATAAAAAGAGGAACATTTCCTAGACCAACGGCCCCACATTTATTATGCTGGTGACTGATTTCAAATTTCTTTAAAAAAGTTAAAAAAATAATGTGGGTAATCTCAGCAACAAATAGAACGAACTATCGGCGAGTCCGGCCTAAGTCAGCCGCCGCGTACACGGATCAGATACCCCGTAGGTTTTGCTCACTCGTTCCTAACGACACAAGTCACCATCCCCCGGACTGTAGATTATAGATATATATACGTCTATGGCCGGTCTATTAGTGCGGTCCTGCCCAGAGCAACCAGGTTCCAGATATAATGAATGTTACACATTTTCTTTACTGGGTGGTATATAGCAGAAACTCTGCTCCATCTGTATGTTGATCATCTTTAGATTGTAAGCTCTTTAGAGCAGCTCAGCCAAGTGACAGGGTAAAGTTCATGTGTTATCCCCAAATTCTGTTGCTCTGTGGACACTGCGTCTACAGTATACGTTGGGAACGCTCCCAGCACATGCATTAAACGTATTCAGAGGCCAAAAGTGTGTCATTTTGGCCTCCGTCTGGGTGGTTTACGTTTGGATATCGCCCAAAAAAAAAAAAGCATACTGCGCAGTATGTTTTTTTTTTTTACAATGGTTCCCTATGGACACTGTGTAGCGGCCGTGCTGGATTACTGCAGCTCTGCTCCTATTCACATGAATACTGTAGCACGGCCGCTACACAGTGGTCGGAGCCGTCTGCCGACCGCTGCATAACTTCTGGCACCTGGAGGCAGCCGAAACAGCTGATCGGTGCGGGGTCTGTGTTTCGGACCCCTACTGATCATATACTAATGACCGATCCTGTGGAAAGGTCATCAGTATGAAAAACCTCCCCACCCCTTTAACAAGAATTCTCTAAAGACTCACATCAGGAGTGGCCGCTCTGCTCACCCCACATTGTAAATAGTTGTATGTAGAGGAGGATGAAGGCAGAGATCCTGTGACTTGTAGTCCTCCTCCTATAAATGTCTCCCCAGTGTTATGGAGTCGTCCTATTACCTGATCATGTACTAGACCAAAGAGCCCCGATCGTTCCAGCGTCCCGGGGGGCGACAGACGCTATTTGCACTTTCATAAATACAACTTATTGTGCTCATCACTCATGTACAATGTCTCATTATATGTACGCAGCTCCCCTGCCGCGCAATAAGGCTTGGAAATGTTCTCAGATGTTAACACCGCATGTTTTTTACATAAATACATTTTATATTCTGTATAACTTAACCTGTCTCTGTGTGATTATTCATCGGGGGAGGGTAGCGCAGAAACACTGACTTGCATGACTAGCACTTCCCTAATGTAGAAGGAGCTATTCCAGTAATACAAGCCAAGCAATGAAGAAATAACCTGAGGGTAGACAAGGCCTCACCATCCCCTCCACACATGTTGCTCCCACCTATTTCTATCCCCCCCTCCCCACACTTGTACCACTGTTACCAGAGCCAGGGGCAGTAGCCCCCAAAGGATCCCCTCCGCAGCACCAGTAGCATGAATGTGCGCCATGGAATACAATGTGGGATCCAACCTCAGGGAGAGAATAACAGAGAACAGGGCACAGGCGGCAAGAGCTGCGACATGCTGCAGAATATTTGGGTAGGGTCCTGAGTGGCTATGGTGGTCCCCCGTGCTCTGGGCATCTTAGAAGGGTGACTTCTGCCATGTGATGCCGATCAATGATTTGAGTGGCATTGTGGGCTCTGACCATGGGTTTCTTCCTAGGATCAGGTAGCCGGTATTACTGGGCATATGGTTTGACACGACTTGTGCACAACTTTTATTTCTACACTTTCTAACTGTTGATATCAGCGTAAAAATGATGGAGACACATAATACGTTTGGTGCACGCCCTGAACCCCATTAATTTGAGGCAATTTGTTTAGTAAATCTCCCTATAAATAATAAACTATCCGGTACAGCATGGACTCGGCCTATTATTAGGGGATGTTCACACGGCTTATTTTCGGCAGTTTTTTGGGCCTGCAAATGGCCGAAATATCAGAAGCCTCCAAACATCTGCCCATTGATTGCAATGGAAAAAACAGCGTTCTGTTCCGACGGAGTGTTTTTTTTTTTGTTTTGTTTTTTTAACGGCCGCGTAAAAAAACGCCTTGAAACAGCTTTGTATTGTCAGACTTTTTTGCTAAGCGTGTGAACACAGCCTTATAGACAACCCTGCCCAGTATCGGGGTGGATCCACATGCGGCAGATGTTGTTTCAGAAATTTCTGCCACTTACAATCCGCTCCGTTCATCTGATTGTGGCGGTTTCTGCAGCAGGTGCCGGGATTTGCGATGTGTTGCTGCAACCTGTAGGTAATACGGTCTGTCACTCGCTGCGGCCTCATCCACCATCTTTCAGCACCGGTGTATTACACGTCTCTCTGGTGGAGTTTTATACTTCCCTGACTCTTCCTCACATCTGACAGTAACGCAGGAAGCGGGGGAGGTGTCAATACTGAGGTCTCCGACCACCGCTCATGTCTAAACCTTTCAAGGAGGAAGTTATTGATGGATGAATGTGTTTCTGAGGGATCAGTGACCACAATATTGGCAGCAAAATCAATGGACAAAGGCTGGAATCCTCCGTCTCCTCCCTGTCCACCCACTGAATGTCTGGCTGTGAAGCTTTGGTTATAGGCGCAGCGTGCAGGGCTGAGCGCGACCTCACGGACCACTGTACATTATAGGATTGACCTCATGATCATCACTTTTATAATGGTCTGCGCCACGGTGTAGCATTTACAACAAATATTCCTGATTTTTTACTCCATAGAGAACATTCGTGCAGACCCGAGGCTCTCCAGCTGTTGTGGAACTACAATACCTGGCATTCTGGGGGTTGTAGTTCTGCAACAACTGGAGAGCCTCTGGTCTGCGAGAATTAAAAAAACAAGTATTGGGGAAATTTAATTAGCAAAATGCATCAGAATTTGACCAAAAAAGTGGTACATGCCGTGTGCCAAATGTTTTAGACCCTTTGCCCCAACAGTTTTGTGCCATTTTTTGGCCAACATATTGATGTAAAGTTCAGTAGATGAGGTGGCATAAGGGAAAACATTTTTTGTCTGACATGTCCAGCAAGATGCGCCAAATGTATCGTACAGCGTGCGTCACTGGCATTCATTTGGCGCAGTTCCTGCCTGTGTGGTCTAGTTTTATCCTGTAATAGTAATAAATAAGATGCAAGATGTCAGGATATGCTGAGAGTTGTAGCTCCACGACAGCTGGAGGGCCCCAGGTAACGGTCCGCGGCTGCAGAGGATACACAGTGGTTTCCCACACCTGCGCGGCTCCAGCAGTTCACGTTTGTCCCAGAGATGTTTGGTGTAAATCAGGAACCATTATAACGTAGCAGCCAAATAAACAGACTGAAGACTGCAGCACGACTCCGGGACTCCCAACATCATGACACACAGAACCAGCACCAGGCGCAGAATAAAGCAGACGCTACAATGTGAAGAGACTCCGAGCACCGCAGGCAGGTCTGGGCACCACAACTTTACACCGTCCTTGACACTTTTTCCATCCAAATTATCAATTCACAAAATGTAACAAACAGTTAAACTCCCAGAGCGGAGACCTGGAATAACGGACTGCAGGATCCGACTACACAGGGATATTCTGACGTCTGTTACCATGGGCACACACAGGTCTGCAGAGAAGCTGTATATGCACAATGGTAGAATTTGCTTTACTTTTCTCAGACGCACGGGAGAGCTGAACACAGACAAGGTCGACATTCCCTTCGCACCTGCTCTCCGTGTAGCATTCATTATACTTTCCATAATTACGGAGCCGGACGCCCTGGGTTAAGAATTTTCATATATATCAATTGTGTTTATGGAGACCGAGAACCCGCGAGCCCTTCACAAGCTACATATTCTGCTTCTGAGTGTTTTCATCGTCGTATTGATAGGAGCCGAATAAAAGATTATAAATGCATCTAAGCCCTAAAATTGTCCCATGTGCGTTATGAGATGTTCCCACATGAAGCTGAAACTAAAAAGCCTCAACATATAAAAACCAGAACCCAAATCCTGGTCCCGGCTGTATAGCGGACAATATGCAGAATCTGCAAGGTGGAACGGTCTGGTCTTATTACAATGCACTGCCCAGAGCGCCACCTGCAGGCCACACAACATAATTCACAGTTCATCAGTCATTGGCCTGTTTTTTTTTATCTGACAATCTATATATTATATCCCAGTGGTCTCTGATCTTTACAGTCACAATGTTATTTAGGCCCAGAAGCCTCATTGGCCGTTTATGAAAACGAGTGCAGACGAAGTGGAGCAGTTGCCCGTAGCGACCAATTAGATCACAGCCTGAATTTAATAACTTGCTCTAAAAATAAAAGTGACATCTGGATTGTGATTGGTTGCTGTGCAGGTGTAGCTGAACCTAGTGCTGTTCTATACACTCACAAGTAAAGTCCTGGCACCTATAGATTCAGCGTCCTGAGCAGTAAAATGCAAGTTCACCGACCAGGCCGTGTGCAGCGACAGGACAAGTATCTGAAGACCTACATTGTGGTACCTGCGGAATGATGGTCACAGATATATATATAGAAGAGGCTAAAAAAGCCCTTTCCCAGGTGACCTGATTATTTATAAACTAATAAAACAGAACTTATTGGATGTTTAATCTAAAAAAAACAAAAGAGTTTTTTGACGCGGAAACCGCGCCGCAAGACTCGTCAAAAACCGGCCGAAAATGCCTTCCATTGATTTCAATGAGAGGCGGAGGCGTCTTTTTCCCGTGAGGGGTAAAACCGTCTCGCGGGAGAAAGAAGGCACATGCCCTATCTTCGGGCGTTTAAGGCTCATGACCAGAGAAGCGTATTTCGCTGAGTTTTATGCCCACGGCGCTCAATGGCCGCGGTCGAAAAAACGCAGAGAAAATCGGCGTGCAAGGAGAGGAAAATCTGCCTCAAACTTCAAAACTGAATTTTGAGGCAGAATTTCCGCCTGCAAAAAACTCTGTGTGAACACAGCCTAAGAGCCAATGTAGTCGGATGGGTAAAGGGTCACTGCAGGTGATATTACTTTCCTCTGCTAGGGTACGTTCACACGGCCTATTTTCTGCCGTTTTTCGGGAGCCGTAAACGCCCGAAAAACGTCCGAAAAATCGGAAGCAGAACGCCTCCAAACATCTGCCCATTGATTTCAATGGGAAAACGGCGTTCTGTTCCGGAGCGTTTTTCGCTGCGTTTTTTTTATGCGTAAAAAAACGGCCACGAAAAAGAAGTGCAGGACACTTCTTGGGACGTTTTTGGAGCCGTTTTCCATAGACTATTGAAAAAAGCTCCAAAAACGGACGTAAAAAATGCAGCGAAAATCGCGAGTGACACAAAAACGTGTGAAAATCAGGAGCTGTATTCTCTTGAAAACAGCTCCATATTTTGAGACGCTTTTGACTCTGCATGTGAACATACCCCTACAATATATATGGGATTAACACATTATGTGCTGTCTGAACTACCGGCTGCAGTGAGCAAGTGGCCAAACTTGAAAGCCCCGACATGTTTTGCCGTATATACGGCTTCTTCAGAGGTATTAGGGAAAATGAATTAGCCCCATGTCGGGAGGCTTTCAAGTTATTTTAAAATGAAGGTATGTGATGGCTACTAGGTTTTATTACTTTATCTGTATACTATTAGGTCATCTGGGAAAAAGGCTTTTTTAGGTGTTATTGATAGATCATTTCCACCCACCAGTAAGGCCCCATGCACACGACCGTATTTTCATCTATCCGTAAATACGGATCCGCAGTCATCCGTATTTTACCCGTATATACAAAACATTATCCACAAATACGGTCCGTAACGCATTAATTCGTATATATACGGATGCATAAAGAAAAAGAAAAAAAAAGTAGGCTGCAAATGAGGTCACCAACATGTTGCCTATGCACATCCATAGCGTCCGTATTTACGGGAGCACCCATAGGCTTCCATGGGAGAGTCTGTGCCGTAATTACTGACAAGAATAGGACGGGTTCTATGATTTTTTTCAGCATGGATACCAGTCAGTAAAAACACTGGAAGGGGTAAGTGGCCAATAGAAATGAATGGGTCCATAATTACTGATGAAAAATACGGTCGCGTGCATGGGGCCTTCATATATTTGGCTTTACAGGTCACATAATATTCACACAGATTTAGAACCTTCTACAAATTATCAGTGGAACAGAAAATCAAGAAGATCCATGTGAAGGTGAGAAAATATCCTGATCATATAGTGAAAGAGCAGTGCTGCCCCCTAGAGAAAAATAGGAGAAACAGGCGAGAAGTGCAGCAGGAAGGCAGAGGAGCCAATTGTATTGTAGAGTAAAAGTAACCGTACCACACATGATAGGATTAGATACACTGCTCAGCAGACAGTATCACACATGATAGAATTAGATACACAGCTCAGCAGACAGTATCACACATGATAGGATTAGATACACCGCTCAGCAGACCGTATCACACATGATAGGATTAGATACACAGCTCAGCAGACAGTATCACACATGATAGGATTAGATACACAGCTCAGCAGACAGTATCACACATGATAGGATCAGATACACCGCTCAGCAGACAGTATCACACAATAGGATTAGATACACAGCTCAGCAGACAGTATCACACATGATAGGATTAGATACACTGCTCAGCAGACAGTATCACACATGATAGGATTAGATACACAGCTCAGCAGACAGTATGATACATGATAGGATTAGATACACAGCTCAGCAGACAGTATCACACATGATAGGATTAGATACACTGCTCAGCAGACAGTATCACACATGATAGGATTAGATACACAGCTCAGCAGACAGTATGATACATGATAGGATTAGATACAGCAGCTCAGCAGACAGTATCACACATAAGATTAGATACATAGGATTAGATACACAGCTCAGCAGACTGTCACACATGATAGGCTAAGATACACAGCTCAGCAGACAGTATCACACATAAGATTAGATACACAGCTCAGCAGACAGTATCACACAAGATTAGATACAGAGGCTCAGTAGATAGAATCACACAAGAAACATTGATACAGCGTAGATGGATTTTCTGATCATCATAAGGCCTTGTTCACACGTAGTAGATTCACTAGAGATTTTCCCTGCGGAAGGAAAATCTGCAGCGTATTAAAATAGTGGCAAAGTGGATGAGATTTTAACAAATCTCATCCACACACTGAAAAGATAATCTGCAGAGAAAACGTCCAGAAATCCAGCTGCAGTCCATGCATTTTTGTTGCAAATTTTCCCCATTAGGTTTAATAGTGAAGTGCAAATCCACAACAATTGCAAATGTTGCGATTTTTGTTGTGGAAAAGTTGCAAATCTGTATCAAAAGATCACAAGTACAGAAAGAAAGGACCAAATTCCTGTTTCAAATAGAGACAATGTCCATCCGCCGCTCCCGGGGCCATGACGCGGCTCCTTGTTACCCGGACTGTTCTCTGAGCTGTTGACCTCCGGCGATGACCTCCGGCGATGACCGGCGTGACTGCTACTTGGGCCACATGGGCCGCAGCGTCATTCCAGGAGGCCAGCTGCAAGAAGACCAGGAACGCGTCGCTATGACGATGTCACGGGGGGAGAGTATGGACTTTTTCTTTCACCAGTGTTTTCCGCAGTGGCCTTTCCGGCCAAATATTTGCACCAAATTATGTTGACACGGGTTGGATACACAGCGGAAATGTCTGCAGCCTATCCGACCCAGGACCCGCAGGGAATTACGGCCGAAAGTCTGCACCAAATTGTGTTTCATTTGGTAGAGAGGTCCATATGCCCCAGCCCCTCCGTCCAATCAAAATACTAAATAAATTACACAGATGGAAACATGATAAAATAATAACCTCCTCTATAAGTGTCAGGGGTCAAATGGCCTGTGATAATGTGCCCTGCTCCTACTATAATGTAACTCTCAGCCTGATCTACCAAAACATCAGCACACTCCTCCTGAAATACTCTGTACTGCTGGGGACGCCGCTCCTTCCATAATGTATTCAAGCGATGAGATTTTCAGGTAGGGTTACCCACCACCGGTGAAAAGCAGCGCACAATGCGCCCAGTAATCGCGGTGAAGGACACCGGATCCAGACCCTCACCCTCCGTGACCCGGCACATCTGCTGCAGGTTCACAGATGTCTTGTACTTATTCATTAGGCCACCAATGAGCTTCTGTTCAGCGCTGCCGGTTATAAATAGCCGGCTCCTATTTACGCAAATTCAGCTTTATTTTCATCACAGTCGTCCCCGGCAAACATATTTATTGGTTGCTCAGAGACGCCGCGCACCGAGCTCGCTGCAAGCAAACAGGCTGCATGTGTTTGTGTTTATAGACACAGATTGATTGTGACAGCAGCGCGGGTGAGTCAGAGCTCGCCCGGCCGGGGTGCGTTCCAGCTGGAGACACTCAGTGGACAAAAATGTCAAGGAAACCGCTGGAACTTTTCGATGTGCACAGGCCAAGATAGGCAGCCCACCCCGAGCAAACAGCACCAGCCCCGGACGCAGCGGTCATGCCTCCCGTAACCATGGCAACAACTTGTTTACTGCCCAAAGGTGACAGCGAAGAGACATTTTATGAATGAAATCAGTGATGGAGCAGAGGACGCCCCTCATGTACCGCGTCACCGGAAATCACGTCCTACAGATTACGGACTAATGTCCTGAGGATTACACGGCCCCATCACCCCGTCACTGGTCATAGAACTATTGGGACCCTGCATATGATTGGGCTCACACTCATTTTGATGCATTAGGGGCCCCTTAATATCTATAGATTTCAATTGGCAACATTAAGACAAACGTCAGACTTATTATGGACCCCGGATAGATCTTACAGGAGGGAAGCGGCACACAGGAAAAAAAGACGCAAGAAGAAAGATGCTCCCCCCCTCCAAGACATGAGGCCTATGACAACACTTACGAGCAATGTAGTCTGCACTGCAAATTATGATGAAATTCAGGGAGGCCCGGCCAGCGGACACCAGGGACTAGGGGCACCATACCACAAGATACCATGGACACCAAACAATCAGAGACTAGGAGTGCCACAGCACCAGACACATCTAAGAGAATTGGTAATCTCCAGAGGGTTCTGATAGGCAGCCATGAAGGAGGAAATCTACAATCTTGGCAGAACAACTTCGGGGGACACAAGCCGTTCATGTACAGGGGCCCCTGGGTAATAAGAGGATTGTATAGATGGTGGGATCAGCATGGAGGACTCCAGTCATCCCACACACTTCACATTACGCTGAAGGATTTCACCAATTCAAATCTAGAATTACACAATATCAACATGTCAGACATGACAAACACAGAGGAAAATCGACGTGGACACGAGGAAGAAACCTCAGCCCTGGACCTGTCATAATACAGGATCTAATCACCCAGAGCCGAACCTCTAGAGGGCGTCATAATGAAATAGTATGAGGCATGAATAATGCAGAGCCGACCCAGCGTGTCACAATATATTACCCGCTCCTGATACATTGTATTTCATTTCAGCGTCCAGCTGGGGGGATGACGAGAAGGAAATACATGGATTATTTTCCTATATTGATCCAAACAGAATATTCCCATCTAGAGAAGACGCAGATTACAGGTTTCCTTGTAATGGAATACAATCCCTACGACTGAGATGACACACAGGGGTCAATGACCACATAAAGACCCCCCCAAACTCCAGTCTGATAACCGCTATAGTGGCCGCCATCACGATGCCCATGGGGGTTGTCATTCATCTTTCAAACTAAATCTGCAATGTAAGTATACTCTGCCCCCCTATCCCTCTCCTACTGCTCTGCCTGTGTAAGTATGAAGCATCTTCTGGGACTGATCATCAACCAGGAAGCTCAGGATGAACAGAAATATGCAGCGGAACACTGCAAAGCATGGAATTGTGGGAGGACATGAAAACACAAAACCATACACAATAATTGCTGCTCTGAGCGCCCGCCTTGTTCTAAAGCACAGAAGACAAATCAGGAAAGTGACCTAGAACTATGTGGAGACCTGGAACAATGTGGAGACCTGGAACAATGTGGAGACCTGGAACAATGTGGAGACCTGGAACAATGTGGAGACCTGGAACAATGTGGAGACCTGGAACAATGTGGAGACCTGGAACAATGTGGAGACCTGGAACAATGTGGAGACCTGGAACAATGTGGAGACCTGGAACAATGTGGAGACCTGGAACAATGTGGAGACCTGGAACAATGTGGAGACCTGGAACAATGTGGAGACCTGGAACAATGTGGAGACCTGGAACAATGTGGAGACCTGGAACAATGTGGAGCCCTGGAACAATGTGGAGCCCTGGAACAATGTGGAGCCCTGGAACAATGTGGAGCCCTGGAACAATGTGGAGCCCTGGAACAATGTGGAGCCCTGGAACAATGTGGAGCCCTGGAACAATGTGGAGACCTGGAACAATGTGGAGACCTAGAACAATGTGGAGACCTGGAAAAATATGGAGACCTAGAACAATGTGGAGACCTGGAACAATATGGAGACCTGGAACAATATGGAGACCTGGAACAATATGGAGACCTGGAACAATATGGAGACCGCATGGAGTCGCAGGCCTGTACATCAGATCAATAAGGACTGCAGTCGTTCACAACCTACTGGCCCATGGCTGTCATGTTCTATGTACAGATCTCCACTAATCGGTAAAATAAGTACACCCCACCTGGAGCCAAACCTCACCCTAAATACACAGAGCGGGGGATTCTGTATTCTCTCTATTCCGGTCATGAATGAAATGTGCGGCCGCAGCTCATCGCATACATGTTTGGGCCGTGACGTATGTGGATTGGCTGCGTACAGTAAACGACTCTTCTGCTCTGTGAAGAATAACGACCATTGTGCTGCACTGACCAGAATACACAAAGGCACGAATTGTGCAGATCTGACACATTACAAAGATGTGCTGTTGTCCATAGCAACCGGGGAATCTGTCACATTATCCGACCTACACTCCCCGAATCTCATAGCTGCTACAAGGAAACACTCATTTATACATAAACTGCCCCCCCCCCCAGCACCCACCACCATTCATTACTGAGCACACAGTGACACTTCATCTAAAGATACAGGGGTCCTGGTTCTCTGTAAGTAAAACTTCATCAGTGTATGATAAAAAAAAAACTCCAGGTTTCTAGTCGTATTTCAATTCCTCACCATTTTCAAGATCTCCAATAACGGTCAGTGGATGGAAACATTAATTTCATTCTGACCTAGTCCTGCTCACACAGCTGAGATGTTTGCTACAATTGTATTCGGTCTACGCTAGACCATCCTCTTTGAGCTAAACAGCCTGGACGGCAAACTGATACATTTTACCTGCACTGATACATTGTAACAAACTATCAGGACAGCAGATGCATTTACTTCACAGATGATTGCGAAGACTCGATACAATTTTAAGAAACCCTCAGCAGTGAAAAGTATGACATCATAACGCTGGATGTAAATAAGAATGTTCACATTCACTGACAGCATGCAGTAATCTAGCAAAGGGTGAGGAATTGAAACACTTTGGGCAAGTTCACACCGAGTTTTTTGACGCGGAAACCACGTCTGAAAACGCGACAAAAAAACGGCCAAAAATGCCTCCCATTGATTTCAATGGATGGCGGAGGCGATTTTTTCCCGCGAGCGGAAAAAACGGCTCGCGGAAAAAGAAGCGACATGCCCTATCTTCTGCCGTTTAGGCCTCTGACCTCCCATTGACATCAATGGGAGGCAGAGAAAGCGTATTTCGCAGTTTTTTACCCGCGACACTCAATGGCCGTGAAAAACGCAGCGAAAATTACAATTCAGGGTGGGATCTGATTGGTTGCTATGGGTAACATTTCCTTTGCACCAGTTTCGATAAATTTCCCCCAAAGTCTATTAAGAAGTTTCAGAACTTTTGGATCTACACGGATTACGCTGGATTTACATAGGACTGCATGAGCCCCTTTCATGCACAGTAAATGAATCCCCACTTTCTCGGGACTTTCCTCACAGACAAAGTTCAGTAAATTAAACTATTATTTGTATCCAAGGTCAAATATGAAGAATCTTCTCCCGCTGACAAATGGAAAACATTACAACTTTTCCAGCTCGATAAAAGTAATGATCACATCCCTGTCAATCTATGATAGATCCAGGAGAGAAGTCTGATGGATGAATGCTGGCTATAGATGTCCAAATGCCTCACAAAATATGGGAGAATCCCTGCTGCGATACCACTGGCAGCGCACTGGGGGGGGGGGGGGGGTCACATCTTTCTTCTATTTATTTGTTGAAAAAGGTCTTTTAGAGAAACAAGCTCTTCTGATAATCAAATGCATGATAATGGATGAATGATGATGTCACAGGGTAAGTGCAGTGAGATTACACAATCTATGTTGACGGTCAGTCGGTGATTGGATGGTGAGGGCCCAGGGTGGTGATGTCACAGGGTGAGGGCAGAGAAGTCATAGCCTATGTAGTAGGTAGTCTGTGATTAGATGGTGATGTCACATGGTAAGAGCAGTGAGATCACACAGCCCAGGGGGCAAGCCAATTTGTGATTGAATGGTGATGTCATAAGTGAGGTCACACAGTCTATGTAGTAGGTTGATTTGTGATTGGATGGGGAGGTCACATGGTGAGGGCAGGGATGTCACACAGTCTATGTAGTATGACAATCTGTAATTGGATGATGATATCACAGGGTGATGGTAGTTTGGTCATACAGAAGGAGCAGGTCAGCTTGTGATTGGATAGTGAGGTCATAGGGTGAAAGTAGTGAGGTTAGGGTTATGCAGCAGGTCAGTTTGTGATTTGACGTTGATGTCACTGGTGAGGTCACACAGTATGTAGCAGGTCAGCTTGTGATTGGATGGTGATGTCACAAGTGAGTTTAGTGAGGTCACAAAGTATGTAGTAGATCCGTTTGTGATTGGATGTGATGTCACAGGTCAGAGCAGTGAGGTTACAAAGACTATGAAGATGGTCAGTTTGTGATTGGAAGTCGATGATGTCATAGGTGAGGGCAGTGAGTTCACACAGTATGTAAGGGGTCAGTTTGTGATTGGATGAGCCACTTTTGGGTTGTGTGACTTTTGTGATCTTATAATGAGATCATATGAACCTCTGTATAATATCCAGTTACTCGTTACTATGTCACTGTGAATTGTAACATTATCAGTTACACAGTAAATATTTAGAAATCTGGATTTTCAGTCTATGAACTCGTTCCCTGGGTTTCCCATGAAGCAGATAGACGGATAGTCTTACATATGGCAGAATCCTTAAGGATGAATAGGCTCTCAGTCCGTGATGAGTCAGCCAGCGGCTCCTATGAGTCATGGATCTGTGTGTCATCCTACAAACGGGTTAAAAAACAAACAATATAAATTCATGTGGACTCCTGCGGTGCTGGGGCCGGGACCAGGGCGTGGAGACAAGTTACATTACTAGTCTAACTCCAGCTCCCAGACTGGGAAAAGAACAGAACTCTCCCACAGCTCCCAGACTGGATGTATTCATGGAGACACTTGTAGCCCAGTATGATCGCAGGTTCACACATTGAGCGCCAACATTTACTGTAGATACAATGGAGGCTGGATCATGGTCACTGGGCCCACACCAAGCACAGTCGCACCTATAGAGCCCATAAATTATTAGGATTTTGGTGTTTCATGTGACAATTAGTGGCCCCTCAGACAATCATAAGCAGCAAGAGGGCTCATGGGGCAGCAGCGTCTGTTTTTGTACAATCCTTTTGAAAAAGTCAAAGGCAACCGTTTCTGTAACTTGACCAGTCCCGTTATATCTGATTAACTGGGACAGCCAGTAAGAAATTCTCTAGTGAGAGTGCAGAGGGGTACAGCTCTTAAAGGGAACCCGTCATGCGGAGAATGCAGTCGTCTTATCTGCAGGCAGCAGGTTATAGATCAGGAGGAGCTGAGCAGATACATATATATTTGTAGAAAAAGATTAAGTATAACTTGTAATTTATTCATTTATATCTCTGCTGATTCTAAGCTTAGGAGTCCAGTGGGCGGTCCTAATCACGGATTGACAGCCCTCCCTTTATGAGTGTGCATGCAAATATAGCGGTCAATCAGTGCTTAGGACCACCCACTGGACTCCTTTAAATGGGTACCCCATCATTAACAATTAGGGTATTAGGATAGGATATGATGTCATAGTTGTAGGTTTGGCGGGTGCCCTACAATGAAGCGGATGCAGCCCTCTCCTTTTCACTTCAGCTGTTCTTAGACGGTACGAGGTTAGACAGACGGTAAATGGGCCAACCGGCTGCCTCAAGAAAAGCGGAGAACTGCCAATGGAAGTCAAGGCCGTACACGTGGAGATTTGGATTTTCATTAGAGAAGTAGGAGTTCCCTTTTGAATCCATGACCTCAAGAATCAGACAACGGTTTAGCTAGTGCACCCCGATAAATCAGTGTCTGGTCATGAAGAGGCTATCCCTGGCTTGGGATGGTTGTAATCTTTCATCGGGGATGGCAGGAGATAGAGCCATGTCATTACAGTAACGAGCTGCAGGGAATCTAATATTTGCATTCTGCAGAGTCCAGCTCTTTTACATGGTTTCTATGAGGCGGGTATGGCACCATGAGCTCAGGAAGATGGCAGAGGCCCAGGCTCCAGACAACACACAGGGAAGATCACAGGAATAGAAGGAAAGAAAAACAGTCTGAGTCAATGGAGAAATACAGAGGCCACTGTGCCCAGACAGACAGGGGGCTGTGCCGGGAGACCGACGATGGACCCAGGAGAAACAGGGACCCTGGGCTTTCACGTTCATGCAGCTGCGTTTGCTTTTCATTCTGTCTGGATGGTGTCCTGTTCCGGGGGTCGGACCGTAGCCTTTATCCAGACTGTTTGCTGCGGATCAGACACTTCGTCAGGGGATGCGCCGCCTTGGCCTCTATTTTGGTATATTTTACCAGTAACTACTTTAAATGGGTTCCCCGGGACTTTATAATCCTTAGCATAGGCCATCAATGTTTGATAATAGGGGTCCGACCCCTACAATCTGATCACCACAATGATTTTCCCACATGGCACAACGATGAATTACATTGGCTATTCATTTAAATGACGAAATCCACCAGAGCACAAGGGTTTTTTTTCCCAGTATCTCTGCTCTGGCTAATAGAGGGGGCTCTTGTGCGGGGGACCCACTTCCCGTTATGATGTCCATTCGCACTAATAAGTCATATGGACAACGGTTGTGTTTACAGATTAGGAAAAAAGGGTTTCCAGATATGAACTTAACATCCACATGTGTAACAAACAGGAACGAATGTAAACAAATCATGAGCTGAAGCCTCTGAAAATATCAGCAGCTCTGTGTCCAGACTGTGAATGAAGCAGGGCTCTCCCTTCCTCTCACTGCGAGAAGTCCCAGCAAGACTTCAATCGCCAGTCAGCTGCATGATCGTCCCCATGTCAATAAGAAAACCAACAGTATTATCAGCCAAACTACACGACCGGCGTCAGACAACAAGCTTTCAGGATCAGAAGGGGAATCAGGTCTATAGGTACAAGAAGTAACTGCGGGAGATGTATGAAAACTGGAGAAAGAAAAAAGTGAAAGAGCTGCCCACGTCAACCAATCAGGTTGCCTCTTTCATGTTTTAAGGCCCCTGAAAAATGAGAGGTGGAATATGATTGGTTGTCATGAGGAACTACACCACAGTTTTGATCAATTTTCCCCAATGTTTTCTGCCGGGACCCCCACCGATCCTGAGATTGAAGGAGCGCCCTTCACTGTTTTTCCTTGCTCAGCTGCGGTCCTGGCCACTGGCTGTGCGGGGCGCTGCAACCAATCTCTTTATTTACATAAAATCCCTGTAAATAAAATCTCCGTACAGTACTGTACAGTGCCAACATAACCAAGGTGTAAAATGCATGGAGAAGGCAAACAATAGGTGGATGACAAGTGACCAAAGGGAATGTTTCGAGTGGGTGATTGTGGGAGTAAGGTGGTAATGGTCCCAAAAGAATGACTTTTTGGCTATGGTATATAATCCAGCCCTAAATAGATTCCACTGGGACACACAAATACCCCTATCGGTATTAAGGCCAAAAGTAAACTTTTTCTCCCAGAGTGACGCACACAGGGTTAATGACCCAATTCCATTACATTATAAAGTTATCAGCCGCCTATGATTGCTGTACAATGATTAAATATTGAAACAAGGAAAATGTCTCCCCCCCTCCCCGATCTAATCACCTTCCCTCCATGATTTGCTAAAACCTGCACTGAATATTTTAGCTATAAAACACATCTGAAGTGATAGGACGGACAGAGAGAGAGACTGCCGGGTGTGATAACCGATTATACAAGGGAAAAGCTGAATTTTACTGTAATAATTATATACAGAAGATACCTAGGTTATACCAGCATGCTCCATATCACTATATACAAGAAGATGTATAACTTATACCAGCTGTACATATATAATTATATACAGGAGATACCCAGGTTATACCAGCATGCTCCATATCACTATATACAAGAAGATGTATAACTTATACCAGCAGTACATATATAATTATATACAGGAGATACCCAGGTTATACCAGCATGCTCCATATCACTATATACAGGAAGATGTATAACTTATACTAGCTGTACATATATAATTATATACAGAAGATACCCAGGTTATACCAGCATGCTCCATATCACTATATACAAGAAGATGTATAACTTATACCAGCAGTACATATATAATTATATACAGGAGATACCCAGGTTATACCAGCATGCTCCATATCACTATATACAAGAAGATATATAACTTATACCAGCTGTACATATATAATTATATACAGAAAATACCCAGGTTATACCAGCCTGCTCCATATCACTATATACAAGAAGATGTATAACTTATACCAGCTGTACATATATAATAATATACAGAAGATACCCAGGTTATACCAGCATGTTCCATATCACTATATACAAGAAGACGTATAACTTATACCAGCTGTACATATATAATTATATACAGAAGATACCCAGGTTATACCAGCATGCTCCATATCACTATATACAGGAAGATGTATAACTTATACCAGCTGTACATATATAATTATATACAGAAGATACCCAGGTTATACCAGCATGCTCCATACCACTATATACAGGAAGATGTATAACTTATACCAGCTGTACATATATAATTATATACAGAAGATACCCAGGTTATACCAGCATGCTCCATATCACTATATACAAGAAGATGTATAACTTATACCAGCTGTACATATATAATTATATACAGAAGATACCCAGGTTATACCAGCATGCTCCATATCACTATATACAAGAAGATGTATAGCTTATACCAGCTGTACATATATAATTATATACAGCAGATACCGAGGTTATACCAGCATGCTCCATATCACTATATACAAGAAGATGTATAACTTATACCAGCTGTACATATATAATTATACACAGCAGATACCCAGGTTATACCAGCACGCTCCATATCACTATATACAGGAAGATGTATAACTTATACCAGCTATACATATATAATTATACACAGCAGATACCCAGGTTATACCAGCACGCTCCATATCACTATATACAGGAAGATGTATAACTTATACCAGCTATACATATATAATTATACACAGCAGATACCCAGGTTATACCAGCACGCTCCATATCACTATATACAGGAAGATGTATAACTTATACCAGCTGTACATATATAATTATATACAGAAGATACCCAGGTTATACCAGCATTCTCCATATCACTATATACAAGAAGATGTATAACTTATACCAGCTGTACATATATAATTATATACAGAAGATGCCCAGGTTATACCAGCATGCTCCATATCACTATATACAAGAAGATGTATAACTTATACCAGCTGTACATATATAATTATATACAGAGGATACCCAGGTTATATCAGCATGCTCCATATCACTATATACAAGAAGATGTATAACCTATACCAGCTGTACATATATAATTATATACAGAAGATACCCAGGTTATACCAGCATGCTCCATATCACTATATACAAGAAGATGTATAACTTATACCAGCTGTACATATATAATTATATACAGAAGATACCCAGGTTATACCAGCATGCTCCATATCACTATATACAAGAAGATGTATAACTTATACCAGCTGTACATATATAATTATATACAGAATATACCCAGGTTATACCAGCATGCTCCATATCACTATATACAAGAAGATGTATAACTTATACCAGCTGTACATATATAATTATATACAGAAGATACCCAGGTTATACCAGCATGCTCCATATCACTATATACAAGAAGATGTATAACTTATACCAGCTGTACATATATAATTATATACAGAAGATACCCAGGTTATACCAGCATGCTCCATATCACTATATACAAGAAGATGTATAACTTATACCAGCTGTACATATATAATTATATACAGAAGATGCCCAGGTTATACCAGCATGCTCCATATCACTATATACAAGAAGATGTATAACTTATACCAGCTGTACACATATAATTATATACAGAAGATACCCAGGATATAGCAGCATGCTCCATATCATCATATACAAGAAGATGTATAACTTATACCAGCTGTACATATATAATTCTATACAGAAGATACCCAGGTTATACCGGCATGCTCCATATCTCTATATACAAGAAGATGTATAACTTATACCAGCTGTACATATATAATTATATACAGAAGATACCCAGGTTATACCGGCATGCTCCATATCACTATATACAAGAAGATGTGTAACTTATACCAGCTGTACATATATAATTATATACAGAAGATACCCAGGTTATACCAGCATGCTCCATATCACTATATACAAGAAGATGTATAACTTATACCAGCTGTACATATATAATTATATACAGGAGATACCCAGGTTATACCAGCATGCTCCATATCACTATATACAAGAAGATGTATAACTTATACCAGCTGTACATATATAATTATATACAGAAGATACCCAGGTTATACCGGCATGCTCCATATCACTATATACAAGAAGATGTGTAACTTATACCAGCTGTACATATATAATTATATACAGAAGATACCCAGGTTATACCAGCATGCTCCATATCACTATATACAAGAAGATGTATAACTTATACCAGCTGTACATATATAATTATATACAGGAGATACCCAGGTTATACCAGCATGCTCCATATCACTATATACAAGAAGATGTATAACTTATACCAGCTGTACATATATAATTATATACAGAAGATACCCAGGTTATACCAGCATGCTCCATATCACTATATACAAGAAGATGTATAACTTATACCAGCTGTACATATATAATTATATACAGAAGATACCCAGGTTATACCAGCATGCTCCATATCACTATATACAAGAAGATGTATAACTTATACCAGCTGTACACGTATAATTATATACAGAAGATACCCAGGTTATACCAGCATGCTCCATATCATTATATACAAGAAGATGTATAACTTATACCAGCTGTACATATATAATTATATACAGAAGATACCCAGGTTATACCAGCATGCTCCATATCACTATATACAAGAAGATGTATAACTTATACCACCTGTACATATATAATTATATACAGAAGATGCCCAGGTTATATCCGCATGCTCCATATCACTATATACAAGAAGATGTATAACTTATACCAGCTGTACATATATAATTATATACAGAAGATACCCAGGTTATACCAGCATGCTCCATATCACTATATACAAGAAGATGTATAACTTATACCAGCTGTACATATATAATTATATACAGAAGATGCCCAGGTTATACCAGCATGCTCCATATCACTGTATACAGGAAGATGTATAACTTATACCAGCTGTACATAAATAATTATATACAGGAGATACCCAGGTTATACCAGCATGCTCCATATCACTATATACAAGAAGATGTATAACTTATACCAGCTGTACATAAATAATTATATACAGGAGATACCCAGGTTATACCAGCATGCTCCATATCACTATATACAAGAAGATGTATAACTTATACCAGCTGTACATATATAATTATATACAGAAGATGCCCAGGTTATATCCGCATGCTCCATATCACTATATACAAGAAGATGTATAACTTATACCTGCTGTACATATATAATTATATACAGAAGATACCCAGGTTATACCAGCATGCTCCATATCACTATATACAAGAAGATGTATAACTTATACCAGCTGTACATATATAATTATATACAGAAGATACCCAGGTTATACCAGCATGCTCCACATCACAATATACAAGAAGATGTATAACTTATACCAGCTGTACATATATAATTATACACAGAAGATACCCAGGTTATACCAGCATGCTCCATATCACTATATACAAGAAGATGTATAACTTATACCAGCTGTACATATATAATTATATACAGAAGATACCCAGGTTATACCAGCATGCTCCACATCACTATATACAAGAAGATGTATAACTTATACCAGCTGTACATATATAATTATATACAGAAGATGCCCAGGTTATATCCGCATGCTCCATATCACTATATACAAGAAGATGTATAACATACCAGCTCTAAATATATAATTATATACAGAAGATACCTAGGTTATACCAGCATGCTCCATATCACTATATACAGAAGATGTATAACTTATACCAGCTGTACATATATAATTATATACAGAAGATGCCCAGGTTATATCCGCATGCTCCATATCACTATATACAAGATATTTTGACTAGAAATGGCCAGGGAGAACCTCCAATAACTAATAAGTCACTAGAATCTCTACCTCCTCTTGAGTCTGCATAGAAATCACACTATAATCTTAAACTGCTGTGACCTGTCGCTTTGCAACAAGTGGTTATTTTGCTACAGTAGGTGCAGGTTTGCAGTGCAGACACTAGAGGGCAGTAGAACACATGCTTTACACTGCAGGACTTGAGTTCTAGTTCTATAGTAAGACACTCAGTAGAGAATATGGGGGGGGGGGGGGGCAGATTTATTAAGAATCGCATTTCATACACCAGCGCTGGAGTAAGATGCGAAAAGTTTTTAAAGAGGCGAACTTACACAAAATGTTCCACCGTAAATTATAATAAATTTGTCATTACAAAGGAGGGAGGCCCAGCCCCATCACTGTCCTCGCCACGTTTGGAGAGAGTCGCACATTTTGTCTCAACTAATGCGTGTGCCAAAATCTGGTACTTTTCTCCAGAAAACGGGCATTAACCTTTTGTTATATTCTCCCAATGGATTCATAATTTAGTTTAGTTCCCATTTCCCTTTTTGTAATTATTCAGAAACTCTTTAGTCACTAGAAGCGTCAGTTCACACATTGCGTAAATACGGCGGATTTTCTGCAATGGAATTCATTGCGGGAAAATCCGCAGCATAATACAGTAGCAGCAAAGTGGATGAGAAAACAAATCTCACCCACACGCTGCGTAAATCCGGAGAGGAAAACCCGCTCAGAAATGGACCAGCGGTGCAGAGTTTTATTCCGCAGCATGTCAATTGTATTTGCGTTTACGCTGCTTATTTGTTGCGGGTATTGCCTATTGAATTCAATGGGGAGCTAAATCCCGCAACAAATAGCAGTTGTTGCGGCGGGTTCGCAGCGATCTCGCTCCAAAAAATGCAACAGTCAAAAAAAAAAAAGTCTGATATGTACCCAGAAGTCTGTGTTCCTCCCTCCAGCGCGGTTTCCTGGGATGACGTGACCGCTGCAGGCAATCATGGGCTGTAGTGGTGGTCACATGGGATGATGCTGCCTCCCATGCGACCGCCGCTGCAGCCAATCACAGGCTGTAGTGGTCACCTGAAATGAAACGTCATCCCAGGAGGTCGGCCTTTCCATAGGGTATCCGTCCCTTGTGAACTCAGCCGAAAGCTTGTAAAAAAAGTAACCAAAGACATGGAGGAGGAGGGAGATGCAGCTGCAGTCTGGCTGCATACAGTGAGAGGGGAGGGGGAGCAGCAAGCGGAGGCAGCGGATTGGCTCAGAGCACACAGCACAGCTCTGACATCACACCAGAAAGAGCCCGCCCACCCAGCAAACATGGAAAGAGAAAATGTGAAGTTCCAGTAAAGATCGCCGGTCACACTCAACATTTTTTGGGCTGCACTACATCTAATACAGGTCTTTTAGTTGAGGTTCCCCAACCTGTGGCTCCTTAGTGGCAAGATGACATATCCTGCAGCTGTCAAGACACGATAGGAGTTGTAGTTTTTCAATAGCTGGGGAACCACAGGTTGCGGATCAATGCCCTAAGTATTCCCCCAGACAGATTACAAGGTTCTATAATGAAATAGTAGAAGTTGTATTGAGAATAGAAGTAATCGGAGGTCACTTCCAGAAGGTTATACATTGTGACAAGGAGCTGGACAAGGTCCCTGTGTGCAGAAGACGAGCACAAGTTCTTCCTGGTGACGTCCAGCAGGGATGAGAACATACGGCCTCATTATAACATACGGCAGGAACGGTTTACCCCACAGTACGAGGAGCGATGGGGCTGAGGAAGGAAGGAAGGATCGCCACTGCCCTGACCGGTGTTCTGATATTTATCACTATGGGGGCACGGTCATAAAGGGCCACACACCACAATATATCTGCAATTATTTTCCCTGTGGACAGTTGTTCCGCTCTTGAAAATATTATGTATTACACGTGTATTTTCTCGCCGATTACGGAGTAAGCGCCGTATAAGGGTATGTTCACACACCCTATTTACGGACGTAATTCGGGCGTTTTAGCCCCGAATTACGTCCGAAAATACGGCTCCAAAAGGTCATTTTTTTTACGCGCCGCTGTCAAAAGACGGCGTGTCAAAGAAGTGCCTGTCACTTCTTCAGACGTAATTGGAGCCGTTTTCCATGGACTCCATGGAAAAAACGCTCCATTTACGTCCGTAATGGATGCAGCGAAAAACGCCTGCACATGCCATTACGGCTGAAATTACGGAGCTGTTTTCTCCTGAACCTCCGTAATTTCAGCCGTAACGGAGGCTGCCGTGTGAACATACACTAATAATCACCAAGAAGGAAGTTGTATCCGTGTGAGCTAAATGGCTATTGTCTGGAGCCAAATATATAGAAATTATCACCAATGAACAGAACGGCCGGATCCTCAATAATAATAGTTACTTCTCTGACCAGCTGAACCCGTCCACGTGACCCAACAACCCCCCCCCCTTATAAAACAGATCACAAAGTAACGTCGTCAAGTACAAAGTAACACAAGATAGAGACGTTTTCCCAGCTTCTCCGGCGGCAGATTCTCATCCTTCGCACATTATCTTACAGTTCATTCCTCCATTATGTTCCTCCTCCAGCAATGAATATTTTGGAATGTAAATTGCAGATCTGATATAACTTTTCATTATATTCAGAGCTGGAAAGTCTAGGCCCTGTTCACACAGAGTTTTTTGACGAGTTTTTTGGGGCAGAAACCGCTCCAAAAAACTCCTCAAAAACCGTCCGAAAATGCCTCCCATTGATTTCAATGGGAGTTGGACGAGTTTTTTTACAGCGAGTAAAAAAAACGTGTTGCGGTAAAAAGAAGCGTCATGACCCATCTTGAGGCGATTCCCGCCTCCAAAACCCCATTTCAATCAGTCAGAAAGAGGAAAAAAAAACCTTGACGAGTGTTTTGACGAGTTTTTGTCAAACCGCTGTGCAAAAACCTACTGGAGCAGTTTTTGCAGGAGGAATTTTCCTCCTGCAAAAAACTCAGTGTGAACACAGCCTAAGGGTATGTTGACACGGCTTATTTTTAGCCGTTTTTCGGGCTGTAAAAGCCCCCCGAAAAACGGCAAAAAATACGGAGGTTGAACGCCTTCAAACATCTGCACATTGATTTCAAATGGGAAAAACTCAGTGTAAAAAAACGGCCTGTAAAAAAGCGCATGTCACTTCTTGAGCCGTTTTTGGAGCCATTTTTCATTGTCTCAATAGAAAAATGGCCATAAAAGAAAACGCTGCAAAAAACGCTTGATGCATAAAAAACGGCTGAAAGTCAAGGGCTGTTTTCCCTTGAAACGCCGTATTTCACAGCCGCTTTTTGCCGTGTGAACATACCCTTAGGCCCTGTTCACACTGAGTTTTTTGCAGGTGGAAGATTTTGACCTGCCTGCACTCGCTTTGCTGCGTTTTTGAGCCGCAGCCATTGGGGCGTCGCGGGCAATAAGCTCTGCGAGAACCGCTTCCTCTGCCTCCCATTGATGTCAATGGGAGGTCATATATGAAAACACCTAAAGGGCACGACGCTTCTTTTTCCTGCAAGCGTTCTTTTACCACCGGTGGGAAAAAACCACGAGAGAGAACAGAAGACGACAATTCCCCTCTTGAATTTTCTGGACACCTGGATTCAAACTCCGTATTTAGAACAGTTCCATTGTTTGCCTTCTATTACCCAAAGGGCGTTCATCACTCCGCAAAGCTTCAACGACAGTGTAAGACCCTGTTCACATCTGCGTCTGGTCTTTCCGTTGTTCTGCTCCGTCAGAGGAGCACAACAAGGGAAAAACCGGAAGCAACTGTTCCGTTTCCCCCTCGGACACCACCATTGACTTTAATGGCTTCCATCGGTTTTCCCGTAAACAATAGCGCAGCATGCTACGCTATTCTTTCCGGTAATCTTGGCCGGATCGGCGACGGAGCATCTAACGCAGGTGTGAACAGGCCTCGGGCAGCATATGTTATCGAGGCAGCAGGTTTTCTTAGTGCAAAGTTGTAGCACAACCTTATTCAATATAAATATATACACACTATACAAAAATGATACATGAATAATATACAAAACCAACTAAAGAGAATATGTCCCATGTGTGCGTATAACGGAGGCGCTTCAACTAGCCCTATCCCCTCTATGTGCTGTGTGAAGCTGCGCAACCCCCCCCCCCCCCCACCTCCAAAATCCCAGCAAAGATAACTGGAAATTGGGAAGAAGTGGCCGGCGGGTCATGCCACCATCTCTTCTACAACGGGAGAAGGGAAACGAGCACTAGGACCACCTGTCTTTGGAGAGGTGTGGTGGCATGAACTAGTTGGAGCCCCGTTCTGATTCTTGCTTTGAGGCCCCCCTCTGCTCCTTGTATACCCCCATGTGTCCCTTCTTTTAGGGTCTCTTGTCCCTGGAGCCCGGTCCTCATTTATAGTAGCCGGATTCTCACACAACCTGGCTGATATGAATGACTGCAAATCTTAATTCATCTTAAAATACCTCCCCTTCAGAGGGCGCCTACCTTGACCGTTCTTTTCTGTTAATCCGTCTTCAGTTACGGTCCCTGAGGACAGAAGAAACGTAACAGCGTTAACCCAGGATTTACGGCTAATCTGCCGCACGCAGAACAGTTCAATGATTACAAATCTGCCAAGCGGCTAATTACAGTCCATCATCGTCGCCTCCTGTTCACAGCCTCAGCATGTAAAGCATTGTGATCGCTGCCGTGCCCTGCACTGTGATCGCTGCCGTGCCCTGAACTGTGATCGCTGCCGTGCCCTGCACTGTGATCGCTGCCGTGCCCTGCACTGTGATCGCTGCCGTGCCCTGCACTGTGATCGCTGCCGTGCCCTGCACTGTGATCGCTGCCGTGCCCTGCACTGTGATCGCTGCCGTGCCCTGCACTGTGATCGCTGCCGTGTCCTGCACTGTGATCGCTGCCGTGTCCTGCACTGTGATCGCTGCCGTGCCCTGCACTGTGATCGCTGCCGTGCCCTGCACTGTGATCGCTGCCGTGCCCTGCACTGTGATCGCTGCCGTGCCCTGCACTGTGATCGCTGCCGTGCCCTGCACTGTGATCGCTGCCGTGCCCTGCACTGTGATCGCTGCCGTGCCCTGCACTGTGATCGCTGCCGTGCCCTGCACTGTGATCGCTGCCGTGCCCTGCACTGTGATCGCTGCCGTGTCCTGCACTGTGATCGCTGCCGTGTCCTGCACTGTGATCGCTGCCGTGCCCTGCACTGTGATCGCTGCCGTGCCCTGCACTGTGATCGCTGCCGTGTCCTGCACTGTGATCGCTGCCGTGTCCTGCACTGTGATCGCTGCCGTGTCCTGCACTGTGATCGCTGCCGTGTCCTGCACTGTGATCGCTGCCGTGTCCTGCACTGTGATCGCTGCCGTGTCCTGCACTGTGATCGCTGCCGTGTCCTGCACTGTGATCGCTGCCGTGTCCTGCACTGTGATCGCTGTCCGTGTCAATTATGGACCGCAAAAACTCAAATTTTACAGTCCGCATTCGAGGTCCGGCACCATTGAAATAAATGCACATCTTTTTATTGAAGCATCAGAATCTACACAACGATCCACAATATTTACACACCACGTAGCAAAAGTGGTCACAAAATACAATGAAAGAAATACAATTTTGCACAATTATCTCTGATCCTTCATCTATTTCATTTTTTTATGAGTTTTGGAGGAAAAATTTAAACATCCAATTCACACAAAATTTGAAAGGAAAGGAAACCCCCCCCCCCCCGACCCTGTGCAAATGCACATCTTATGTGTGTGCGGTCAGTGACTGCGCCCGTCCGTGCCGTAATCACAAACCGTACACACAGCTATGGCCTTAACCAAGAACTTATGCAAGTTTCTTATATACTTTGTGTTTCAATTCCTCACCGTTTTCAAGACCTCTGTTTACTGTCACTGAACGAGAACATTCTTGTTTACATTCAGAGGCTGAAAAATCCATCTTGACATTTACTGCTCACGAAGGCGCCGGGCTCTGCAGCACATCAGCGCTCAACGCTCTCTAAGGGCTCGTCCACACGCAACGTAATTGTGCAGAAAGTGGTGCGGATTTTGCCGTGTTTTTTTCAATGTTGGGGGATGGTGACGTCTCCTCTGAAAAACACCGCAATTCTGTCACTTTCCGCAGCAGGAATTGACATGTACGAAAAATACGCACCGCAGGTCAATTTCGGGTCGGAAGTTTAACGCAGCTCGTGGATGAGATTTGTTATAGGTCACCCACTTTGCTGCTACTTTATTCTGCTGTGTATTTTCCATCCGCAATTCCGTTACGAGTGTTCGATCCCTTAACGCTTACAAAAATCCCAGCAAAGCAATGGCATGTAAATGCAGCTAGGTCAGGATAGGTTTACAGCCGGTGCATGTTTCATTCATTGGCAGCAAGCAAAGATCTTAAAAATGGCAACAAATCTTTTTGAAAAAAAAGGGGGAAATTTACGAAGTTTAACGCACCAGAATTCTGGCCTAATTTGTGCAAAACATGCAGCAGTCGTAGCGTGCACCGCATTTATTATGTGCTCAGGACACTTTCTGCATCTCCCTGGACAGTATTGAAAAGTGTCTAAAAAAAGAAGCGCGGCTAAGAGTCGTCGTAATAAGCGCCAGGTTTCTCAACAATGGGATGTACGGCCAAGGGAGGAAAAGTGTCTAACACGTCTAGCAAGATGCGCGCGCCAAATTTATAATACAGCGTAAACCACGGTGATAAATGTGAACGACTGATGGACTTTTATCTTGTAGGGCTAATAAATCTTCCCCGAAGTGTACGGGGATCTGTGAAAACGGGACCTGCACAGGGACAACTCGGATGTCTGAATTAGGCCTTAGGGTAAGTTCACAGCGTAAATACTGCAGATTTATTTACGCTGCATAAATGATAAGCGGGAAAAACTCTGAATTTGACCTGCGGTGCGTATTTTTTTAATCCACAACGCGTCAATTGTATTTACGGAATTGCTGCTTTTTTGTTGAATTCAATGGGAAGTAAAACCCGCAATAAAAAGCAGATGTTACCATGTTTGCTGCGGACAAAAGCGGTGATTCTGCGGTAAAAAACGTAAATGCAAAAAAAATAATAATCTTATGCTTACCCAGAATTGTGTTGTTCTTCGTGCTTCGTTACATCCCATGTGACTGCGGCATCCAATCACAGGCCACACCGCGGTCACATGGGATGAAACGTGAGGGAGGCCGGTCTGTGGGACGTCAGGGGGTAAGTATGGGCAGTTTTTTGTTTTTTTTCGGTTCTTTTACGCAGCGTATCCGCCCTGTGTGAACATACCCTTAAACTCCTGGTGGGAGATACTGCGGTGATCATCGTTAGAGGTACACTTAAAGGACCCCCCCATATTCTCTTCTACCTCACATTATGAAAAACATGAACACACATGCCCACCGTCCCAGCGCGAGGCACGACAGGCCGCCATTACTACAACAGACACATACAATTTGCAAGTCTTTCAAGCATCCACGGCAGAACTTTCCAGAAATTTGTCCGCTGCTATTAATAGGATTACTAATTATGCCGGTATTTGTACAATGAGACGCTAATAATGACATTACTAATTATCTCAGTGAATGCCGATTATACCACAAGGCTCATAAAGAGGACGGAGTCCTGTCCTTCCCCTCACATCTAATTACCGAGAACCCACAATCTGCAGGTAGCGCGGCGCTCCGTTCACGGGTATTGGCGCGGAGCAAATGTCATTGGATTAGTAATTATCCTGTGATAGGAAGGACGGGCCAAAGACAATGATATGTGCAGCAGATACACTATATACAAGGCACAGAGGATACTACAACCCCCAACATGACCACAATACAATTGTATTATACTATATACATAGAACACTACAACCCCCAACATGACCCCGACTACGGGACACGACCATAATACTATCACAGCAACGGACGTTGCGTATGAGAGCGATTCACCGAGTCTTAGAGCCGGTTTGTTTCCCAGCAATCTGAATTATCTGCTGACGGACTGATTTGAACGTTCATAGAGTGGATTGCAGAATAAAGATTATGAATTTCACTACATACCTGAGTGCCGGGTTCTTGTATTTATATGGCTAAGGAGTGGAGTCCTACCCGAGCACCACCTTACATCGGAGTGCCATACATTTCCTAGATACGCAATACACTACTACTATACATAGAATACTACAACCACCAACATGACTGGACGGGATCATAATACAACTCTATTATACTCTGTATGATTGTATTTTATATGTCCTTCTATAGGTGGACTTTAGTTCCTAGGCTCGGAAGTTATCGGTTGTCCTTTAGGGTGGGGGCTGGGACCCTTTTCCTGGTGACCTCAGCCCCTCTTCCTGTCACTGCCTCTACACGACAGACACCAGGAGCCTAGAGCAGAGTACTCACCATCCTCCCTGACCTGCACAATGCAGCGAGCTCCTCTCCTCTAGTAGACAGGTGCTCATCATCATCATCATCATCATCATCATCATCATCATCATCATCATCATCATCATCATCATCATCATCATCACCACCTCAGAGGTGCAGCCTCCAGAGACTCCTGACTGATGTGTCACCTGTGCAGACCTATAGGGGGAGATATAGACCCCGATATATGTTCTGGTGCCCCTGGGGTGAGGTTCTTGTTGTATCTGCTGCTCCCTTTACTAAGGCGGTGACCTTACAACAATTCGTGTCCATTCAGACGTTGCAGTTAAACATAAGGCCGTGATCACATGGAATATTTTCTGCCGTATTTCGGACCATAAAACGCTCGTATTAAGTTCCGGAATAAACTTGAAATACGCCTGCAAACAGCTTCCGATTGATTTCAATGCGAAATACACTGAAGTTCATATTCAGTATTTTTATGTCCCCTCGTAAAAAGAAGTGACCCGTCCCCTCGTGAGGCGCTTTACAGGCTGATCTTACCCATTAACACTTCAAAAACCATTTTGAAAATACGCCCCAAAAACACGTGCAAAAATAAAAAAAAAACTTTGAAAATCAGCTCCAAAAGCGGCAGGATTTTAGAGGCGGTTTTCTCCTGGAATCAGCCTTGTATTTTCCAGCCTGAACATACACTGTGTGAACACGACCCTCAAAGTTACAGAACAAGGATTAGAAAACCATGAATCGGGTCAGTGAAAACGGACTCTACTTTCCGATACGTGGAAAAATAGGACATGTTCTATCTTTCCACGGATCTTGGACAGGACTCGGCCTGGACTGTCGTGTGCATGTATACTGCAGAACATCTCTACCACTGGACCTCCATATGTTATTCTCCACTCAAACTTTACTAAAGTCTAAGGTCTTGTTCACACAGTGCAGATTTTGCATGTGGTTTTTTTTTGTATTTTTTAAGCAAAAACCAAAATTAGATATAGGAGAGTAGACCTATAAAGGCTTTCCTTTATATATTTCCTTTGTTAAAGTTGCGTTCCTGATTTTGTCTTTAAAAAACAAGCAAAATCTGCACTGTGCGAACAAGGCCTAAAACGTAACAAATAAAGCCATTTTTTTTTAAAAAACGATCATTTTTGCCCAAGTTATGAGCAATTTTATATTTATGCAAATGAGCTTTTCAATGGACAACTGGGCGTGTTTTCTCGTTTTACCAATTGGGCGTGTCTTGTGTTTTTACCAACTGGGCGTGTATTGTGTTTTTACCAACTGGGCGTGTATTGTGTTTTTACCAACTGGGCGTTGTGAATAGAAGTGTATGACGCTGACAAATCAGCATCATACACTTCTCGTCATTCCCACCCAGCTACTTTCACTGCAGACCCACAGGTCCTTCAACATTGGCGTCGGAAGAGAGAAGACACATCAGCCCCAGGCATCAGAGGGTACAGTGCAGGGTATGTGCAGGTAAGCATAGCAAACTCCCTAGAGACGAGCATATTAACCGTTTGGACGCCTGGAGCCGATGTATCTTGTTTGTCCGACGACAATGTTGAAGGACCTGTGGGTGACGCCACGCTGTGTGTCTGCAGTGAAAGTAGCTGGGTGGGAATGACGAGAAGTGTATGATGCTGATTTGTCAGCGTCATACACTTCTATTCACAACGCCCAGTTGGTAAAAACACAAGACACGCCCAGTTGGTAAAACGAGAAAACACTCCCAGTTGTCCATTGAAAAGCTCATTTGCATAAATATAAAATTGCTCATAACTTGGGCAAAAATAATCGTTTAAAAAAAACAAAAAAACTTTACTGTTCTCTACATTGCAGCGCCGATCACATGCAATAGGAAATAGGGATTTGATAATCTGGTGACAGCCCCTTTAAGGCTGCATTCACACACCGCGTGGTCTGTGGCCAGATGTGACTTTAAAGTCTATGGTAAAATACGAGAACGTCCATGTACACAGCGTTTTGGTTTTTGGCGTTTTTTCTTGCGTTTTTCTCTAGGCTTAAATGCATGTTACATTTACAAAAAGAAGGCGTCTTCACATACAGTTTAAAACGTAAAAGGAAAACCTTGTGTGGAGAAGGCGTTTTTACTTATGTTTTTTGGCAGCTTTTTTTTATTTTGATGTCATTCTGTACATGCGATTTTGGAATGCTATAAAAAACCCTAAGACTCTGTTCACACACAAAATTAAAACCAGCTGAAAATGACGGAGCGGTTACCAAGGCAAAACAGCCTTTGATTTTCAGCCGTTTTTGTAGCCGAAAATGTTTTTTGGCGCCGTTTTTCCATTGGCACAATGAAAAACAGTGCCAAAAACGGCTCAAGAAGTGACATGCTCCTTTTTACAGGGCGTTTTTTTTTAAAGCCGCGGCGTACAAAAACACACCCCGTCTGAACGAAACTATTTTTCCCATTGAATTCAATGGGAAGATGTTTGTAGACGTTCAGCTAGCATTTTTTCCAGGTGTTTATGCCCCTAAATACGCCTGAAGACACAGCGTGTGAACATACCCCAAGGCTCGCTCACGTTTCATCATAGAATTTATGGCCGCAGCATTTTTAGGGGCAAAAACGCCCCTGAAAACGTGTGTATCCAGCGATATATGTTTGAAATGTTGCTAGGAGTAACCAAGTATCTTACATTATAGCCAAGAGCTCCAAACTGCTTACACGGTCCCGAAAAAAAAAGTAGCATTTTACGTTGTTTTGCGTAACCGCAGCGTTTTTTGCCACCATTCTTTCGATCCTGAGTTCCGGTCTGTCTGGTCTAGTTTTATTCTGTCTAACTTTAGGACATAATTACTAAATCTCCATCATAAACTTCATATTCTTCTATTCACTACCAGCAAACATCCAGCCTGCGGTTTTAGCAGCCATAAAACGCCACAAGATCCAGATAAACGCTGCACGGGATTCGGCCATTTTTACTCTGTTGATACCACGGCACCCACGGCTTTCGGGACACAATTCTGGTTGTTTCCTGCACACACATGAAAACAAGTGAAAGACGTAAATGTCAGAGGGGGCGGCCAAAATCTGCGTTCTACTTTTCTATAGCAACCAGAAGCCATCGTCCCACGCATTCACTTCTCATAATTGCCAGGCAGGGAACGCGGACGATTATATTTAATAGGTCTGTCACTGGCGCTTATAAAGAGTGTCGACTGCCGTTCTGTATCGCTCAGCGTCGAGACCATTAACAGAGAGAATCCTCCAAATCCAGATAAGCAAAGCAAACACGATAATGTCAATCTATGATCCGCGATCAATGGCTGCATCTAATGCAAGCAGAGGTGGAACCTGAAGCTACTCGACCCCCCCCCCCCCACCATGTATAATACCAGTGTTTTCTCATATGGCAGAAGGGCTTTTCAGCCCCGTCAGGCACAGATGCGACTGCTACCTATTAATCTGACTGCACATTGTCTATGAAAATCTGATTAATACAGCAGGAGGAGGTTTTACCCCTTCACGTCCAATACTCTGCCCTCCGTTCAGTGGAAACTCTGTATTGAGCTGAAGACCTGAGTGATCTGTCACAGACTGGTTGCTAGGGACCTGCTGCTTGGCAACAACATTGCACAGACTGTCAGACAGGACTCCGCTGGTCAGCTAAGATCGTCCCTGTACTGATAGTAGAGAAGGGGAAGGGCAATTTGGGAGAAGTCCCCCCCCCCCCAGGCCAGTCCTAATCTCAAGCTGCAGGATTAAATCAGATGTTTTTGTGTTTTTTTTAAAAAAATATATTTAAACCAGGTCTAACATTCAAATTGGAGAAGAGAGGGGGGAGAGAATCCGAATGATCGCCCTGGCGCAACCAACTTTAATTCATTCTGATATCCTTAGAAACAGATGAAAGGACTTTGTAATAGTGAAGATCATTTAAGTATTGGTACATAAAAACAACGCGTTTCGAGGCCTCAGGTCCTCAAGTAAAGTACAAAGGATGGAGCAACTAGAAATATAAGCAGTTTAAAGAGCAGAATATAATGGTGAGAAACAATCAGTGGATCGTTGGTGTGTGGCTTGCCGGTTCACAGGTCAGACATTTGGGTACGATTGTGGAGGGTCAGATCAGAACATTTATGCTACTAATATCCAAATAATGAATTATTATTTTTTTATTTCATACCTTGCTTCCAATTCTTTTAGCCATGCGAGATGAAAATCCACATTTTAAAGTATTTTACCCATTTGTTTCATTGTAGCAAATTTGGCTCTCCACGGTCGTGTCCAAATGTCTGACCTGTGAACCAGCAAGCCGCACACCAACGACCCACTGATTGTTTTTCACCATTATAGTCTGCACTTTAGGCCGAATTCACACGAGCGTGTGCGTTTTGCGCGTGCAAAAAAAACGCGGCGTTTTGCGCGCGCAAAAGGTTCTTAACAGCTGAGTGTGTCAGCCCCGTATGGTGCGTGGATGTGTGATCTTCGCGCAGCCGCCATCATTATGACACTCTGTTTGTATGTTTGTAGCACGAGGTGCTTTTCGGTTTACATTCATAGTTTGACAGCTGTTGCGCGAATCACGCTCGTCCCACGGAAGTGCTTCCGTGTGGCATGCGTGATTTTCACGCACCCATCGACTTAAACGGGTGCGTGATGCGCGAAATACGCACAAAGAACGGACATGTCGTGAGTTTTTCGCAGCGGACTCACGCTGCGTAAAAATCACGGACTGTCTGCCCTGCCCCGTAGACTAATATAGTTCCGTGCGACGCGTGTGAAAATCACGCGCGTTGCACGGACGTATATCCCGTTCGTCTGAATAAGCCCTAAACTGCTTATATTTCTAGTTGCTCCAACCTTTGTACTTTACCTGAGCACGAGGCCAGTTCGGCCTCGAAACGCGTTGTTTTTATGTACCAATACTTATTAAATGATCTTCACTATTACAAAGTCTTTTCATCTGTTTCTAAGGATATCAGAATTTATCAAAGTTGGTTGCGCCAGGGCGATCATCCGGATTTTCTTCCTCTCTCTTCTCCATGCTGATTCTGGACAAATTCCTGATCCAGACCGGAGCCTATGCTGCAAATCCCCAACTCATCGAGTGAATATACTCTCCGTCCCTTTGGATGTTGTGCACCCAGCTCAGCAGATTTGACCACCCTTGAACCCCGTCACCTTTGTATCGTTTGATGCACTATGTGCGCTTTGTGTTTATTTTTTGTTTATATATAACATTCAGATTGTCTGATTGAGCTTAAAGGGGTTGTCCACTACCGGACAACTGATTACCTGTCCACCCGGACCCCGCACAGATCCGCTGGTCCAGCTGCCTGCGGGCACCGGATGTCATTGCACAGTATGCAGTATACAGAGCCAGATGCAGTTGGCTCTGTATATTGCATAGCGGCCATGCTGCCGAACTGCAGCGCTGCTCCTATTCACTTGAACTAGTACTTCAGCTCGGCCACTATTACGTGACCGCAGCCATCTGCTTCCGGCATGGACATCTGGAGAAGGTGATCGGTGTGGGGTCAAGGTGTCGGACCCCCACAGATCATATACTGTTGACCTATCCTGTGGATCTGTCATCAGTTGTCCGGTAGTGGACAACCCCTTTAACTATTGTATAATGAAAAGCTCTGCAACTTCCTATAATATCTCATGCCATTCCCTCACAGATCTCTGCCTGCTGTCAATTAACGTAAAACATTTTTGTTTATATCCCGCAGCTAAAAAAAAACCATCCTGACCTAATATTTCTCACTGCTGAGGATTTGCCACAATTGTATCCAGTTTAAACAATCCTCTGTGACCTAACTGATACATTTTACCTGCACTGATACATTGTGAGCTGAACATATCAGCAGTCTCCTGTCCAGAGATTTGTCTAGACTGCATGCAACTGTAACAAACCCTCAGCTGTGAGACATAATAGGCTTGTATAGGTTTTAAGACTCTGAATGTAAACAGTCATTCCATTACCGCACAGCAAGCAGAGATTTAAAAAATGGTGATGAATTGAAACACACTGGGGGAATTTACTAAGACTGGCATTCCAGCGCTGGAGTCAAATGCGGCTAATTTATTTACAGGCGCACGCTTTGTAGATTTGCGCTATAATTTACACCAAGTTCTGGAGTCTATTATAGTCGATTTGGTGGGCTTTGGTGTGCAAACTACAACTTTTACACTATTCTCAACTTTTCTATGTCTAAAAAAAGGCGTATAACGTTTCATAAATCTCCCCTAAAGTGTATTAGAAAGTTGCAGAACTTTTTAACATAATTAATTATTATGGATGGATCACCAATCCTGGAGAAGGTCTGTCTTATTTACAATGTCACGTGTACATTATACGGGCAGTGATCATATATACTCCCTCACCGTGTATATGTAAAATTACCATTTGCTTCTGTAAGAGCTCGTCCTACTCCAGATCTAAAAAAACATCTTCCGGATTTGTCGCTTCAGTACAAACTGAGGCCGGATTCACACGAGCGTGTGCGTTTTGCGAGCGCAAAAGGTCCACAGAAGGTCCGTGTGTCATCACCATATGATACGTGGCTGTGTGATTTTCGCGCAGCCGCCATCATTATGACACTCCGTTTGTATGTTTGTAGCACGTGGTGCTTTTCTGTTTTCATTCATAGTTTTGACTACTGTAGCGCGCATCACGCATGGCACACGGAAGTGCGTCCATTGACTTCAAAGGGTGCGTGCTGCGCGAAGCACGGCCAAATATAGGACATGTCGTGCGTTTCACGCAGCGGACATACGCTGCGTGAAATTCAGAGTCTGAGCGGCCCCATTCATTAACATAGGTCCGTGCGACGCGCGTGAAAATCACACGCGTAGCACGGACGTATTATACGTTCGTCTGAATAAGCCCTAACGGGGCAGAAACTTTTGTAATGTGAAAGGAGGAATAAAAGCTGCGACGATGAGCGGCTCTCCTGTATCTCAGGTGTTAAACATTGTGTTACATTGTTTGTCAAATCCTGAGTATCACACGACAAAGCCGGAGTGCTGCTTTATTTCGGGATGATGACTACAGCCATGCATCCTTTGTGTTTCCCCCACGCAGATCCTGCACTGACTCTACAGATGACAGCCAAACAGAGAACACAACGTGACAGCGCGGCCTCCTCCTCCTGCCCCGTTCACATCATTGACACCACCTGTATATAGATCAAAGATCCGGCTCTGGAGAGTCAGGCCTGGTCCCCATCACAGTTTAATGATGCTGATCATTAGGCAGGTGCAGGATGCTGGGCCTCCTCCTCCTCCTCCTGCGAAGTTCTTGGCAGATTATAGGACTATTGACTGGGGCGGCCGCAGCTTTATAGATGGTCCCCTTTTATTCAGGTTCGCCTCTTCTGGATACATATCAGGCGTGGACGGGGTGAATACAGGCAATAGGAATTACTCAGGGTGCACATGTAACAAGACAGCGATTAATGGACGGGTCGTGGGTGGGATGGGATGCAGGTGGCAACCAGAACAAACACTGATTATAGAGAAAAACAAAACATACATATATATATATATCTGATGGAGGAATGACCACCACAGCGCCTGTCCCCTCATTCATGTATAAATTACTATCAGATATATATATCTCCACCACAACCATCATTAGCAGCAAGTCCTGGACATGGGTGGTCTGCACTGTCCTCGGTGTCTTTTCCTCCTTTCCTTGCTCTTTCAGTGATCTGTTTTTCCACTGCCCCTTTACTATTTCCTTCTATTATCCACAGTGGTCACTCACTGCATCCCACCTATGAGTGAAGATGTCCCCCTTAGACGCTGGACCCCATAACTGCTGCAATTTCTGTTAGTAACACTACTGATTTAGCGCCATAGAGCTGTACAGGGAATGCACTCCCATCAATCACCGTCCTTACTGGACAATCTTTCCCCTGTCCTAAGCACTAGGGATATTACCTATGTTTCTACAGGAAACCCTGACAAAGATGGGGAGATCCTGCATACTCTATAGCCCCAGGCAGAGGAGTAAAGTTGGTCATACACATTAGATGTATGCCGCCTGAACCCACCAATTTTGGCGGGACTAGATCATCATCTAATGTGCTCGGCGGCGTCCTGACATCCCTGACTGCAGATGGTGGGAAAATGAAAGATCGGGCTGCTGAATTTCAACATCTCGATCCCACAGCCCCTGACTCCAGGCAGAAGCACTTAACCACTGAGCCACCATGTCCTCCAGGGACCTGGATGTTATAGGAGAGCGCCATAACGGTGTAAGATGATTCCACAAAATAAAACGACTTTATAAGAGATTCCACTTTAGAACTCAATCTGTAAATGAAGACTGGGAAGAGATAAAGATGCACAACATCCGAGGAAAAAAGGAAAGAAATCATTGAACAATCTATGGATGTGAAATTAAAAGAAGATCCCATTGATTTCCAACTTCATTATTCACCAGTTTATAGATATAACAAATTGACATAAAACCTCTAGTAACTACTGATTATTGGACATAGTCAGCAAGATTGTGGACAGACACCCCCTAACAGCTGAGCTTCCACTTATTTCTTCCTACATTAGATGACTGTACTGTGCCTGGTGCAAAGTAGACACTTCACAGAATTCAAATCACCAGAGCAACTTCTGTGCAGACACTGAACAAGCAGGGAATGCTGGGAAATTACATCTCTAAAGTAAGCAGAATAGTGAGTGCAGCTCTGGAATATAATACAGGATGTAACTCCGGATCAGTAATGTAATGTATGTACACAGTGACCCCACCAGCAGAATAGTGCGTGCAGCTCTGGAGTATAATACAGGATATAACTCAGGATCAGTACAGGATAAGTAATGTAATGCATGTACACAGTGACTCCACCAGCAGAATAGTGAGTGCAGCTCTGGAGTATAATACAGGATGTAACTCAGGATCAGTACAGGATAAGTAATAAAATGTACACAGTGACTCCACCAGCAGAATAGTGAGTGCAGCTCTGGAGTATAATACAGGACGTAACTCCGGATCAGTACAGGATAAGTAATGTAATGTATGTACAGAGTGACTCCACCAGCAGAATAGTGAGTGCAGCTCTGGAGTATAATACAGGATGTAACTCAGGATCAGTACAGGATAAGTAATGTAATGTATGTACAGTGACTCCACCAGCAGAATAGTGAGTGCAGCTCTGGAGTATAATACATGATGTAACTCAGGATCAGTACAGGATAAGTAATGTAATGTATGTACACAGAGACTCCACCAGCAGAATAGTGAGTGCAGCTCTGGAGTATAATACAGGATGTAACGGAGGATCAGTACAAGAGAAGTAATGTAATGTATGTGCACAGTGACTCCACCAGCAGAATAGTGAGTGCAGCTCTGGAGTATAACACAGGATGTAACTCAGGATTAGTACAGGATAAGTAATGTAATGTATGTACACAGTGACTCCACCAGGAGAATAGTGAGTGCAGCTCTGGAGTATAATACAGGATGTAACGGAGGATCAGTACAGGATAAGTAATGTAATGTATGTACACAGAGACTCCACCAGCAGAATAGTGAGTGCAGCTCTGGAGTATAATACAGGATGTAACGGAGGATCAGTACAAGAGAAGTAATGTAATGTATGTGCACAGTGACTCTACCAGCAGAATAGTGAGAGCAGCTCTGGAGTATAATACAGGATATAACTCAGGATCAGTACAGGATAAGTAATGTAATGTATGTACACAGTGACTCCACCAGCAGAATAGTGAGTGCAGCTCTGGAGTATAATACAGGATGTAACTCAGGATCAGTACAGGATAAGTAATGTATGTACACAGTGACTCCACCAGCAGAATAGTGAGTGCAGCTCTGGAGTATATTACATGATGTAACTCAGGATCAGTACAGGATAAGTACTGTAATGTATGTACACAGAGACTCCACCAGCAGAATAGTGAGTGCAGCTCTGGAGTATAATACAGGATGTAACTCAGAATCAGTACAGGATAAGTAATGTAATGTATGTACACAGTGACTCCAGAGCTGCACTCACTATTCTGCTGGCGGAGTATAATACAGGATGTAACTCAGGATCAGTACAGGATCAGTAATGTAATGTATGTACACAGTGACTCCACCAGCAGAATAGTGAGTGCAGCTCTGGAGTATAATACAGGATGTAACTCAGGATCAGTAACGTAATGTATATACACAGTGACTCCACCAGCAAATAAAATCTTACAGAAGATTGGACAAATCCTATAAATCATCCGCGCACTGTTCCACATTAATTAATATACATAAGGGAAATATAATTTAGGAGAGAAATTTGCTTTCGCCGAGTTGTAGGAGGAGAACTGAACAGCTATTATTTTTGTGCCATGTTAGAACAGATCTGCTGCTGACTAATGAGTAGCACTTGACAATAATAAAGTAATTAGAGAAGATTCTCGTCGTCTCGCTGTCTTTTCTCATCTCACACGTTTTTTGAGTAAAATCAGTAAAAACAACAGATTGTAATTAGAGGTCAAAGAAAGTATCAGAACAAGGACGTAGCACTGAGCTCGCACTATTCCTCTGCTTTAGTCAGTGATATATCAGTGGCCCCAACCAGCATCTCCTGGTCACTATTATGTAGTAATGACCGTGGCGGCTGCAGAGGCTCGTTCACACGTACAGAGGTTTTCTGGTTTTATAAGCAGAGGGGAGAGATTTGGTTCACTGCCCTGGCAAAGAAAAAGGAGATTGTACCCAGCATGAGGCAAATGCCCTCGCCAGCTCCCCAGCTGCACCATCGATAAAAGATTATTCTCTTTATAATGAGAAGTTCTTAGCTTTATAAAATACTTGGTTTCAACTCCTCAGTATTTTCAAGATCTCTGCTTGCTGTAAGTAAATAAAAACACAGAAACTGAAAACCTTTGCAGACCTAATAACACAGTGTATGAGTTATTAATTGCAATGATAGAGAAAAACTATGGTTCTGTCACTGCTAAGACTCCCTGCCTCCTCCCTGCCGCCTCCCTGACTCCTCCCTGACTCCTCCCTGCCTCCTCCCTGCCTCCTCCCTGCCGCCTCCCTGACTCCTCCCTGACTCCTCCCTGACTCCTCCCTGACTCCTCCCTGCCGCTTTCCTGTCTCCTTTCTTCTGGTATTCAAAAGTATTATCTGAAGTGGTTTAGCGCAGCACAGTGCACATATAATCTCATTTTATTTCAAGGAAAAATATTTTAAAAAAATCCTGATTAATGTAATAACTTATCTTTAGAGGTGGTCTGAGCGCTGCGATTCTAAAACAGATCTCCAAATCCCAAAACAGACAGTTACTGGATAACATTATGTTGCCTGAAGTCACCACTAGGGGGAGCTCACTACATGCAGATATACTACATACAGATATATACAGCTCCCATAGAGTTACAGGACATTCTGCTGCCTGTAGCTACCACTAGGGGGAGCGCACTACATACAGATATATACAGCTCCCATAGCGTTACATGACATACTGCTGCCTGCAGCCACCACTAGGGAGAGATCACTACATACAGATATATACAGCTCCCATAGAGTTACATGACATTCTGCTGCCTGCAGCCACAACTAGGGGAAGCTCACTACATACAGATATATACAGCTCCCATAGAGTTACATGACATTCTGCTGCCTGCAGCCACCACTAGGGGGAGCGCACTACATACAGATATATACAGCTCCCATAGAGTTACATGATAACATTCTGCTGCCTGCAGCCACCACTAGGGGGGAGATCACTACATACAGATATATACAGCTCCCATAGCGTTACATGACATACTGCTGCCTGCAGCCACCACTAGGGAGAGATCACTACATACAGATATATACAGCTCCCATAGAGTTACATGACATTCTGCTGCCTGCAGCCACCACTAGGGGGAGCGCACTACATACAGATATATACAGCTCCCATAGAGTTACATGATAACATTCTGCTGCCTGCAGCCACCACTAGGGGGGAGATCACTACATACAGATATATACAGCTCCCATAGAGTTACATGACATTCTGCTGCCTGTAGCCACCACTAGGGGGAGCTCACTACATACAGATATATACAGCTCCCATAGAGTTACATGACATTCTGCTGCCTGTAGCCACCACTAGGGGGAGCTCACTACATACAGATATATACAGCTCCCATAGAGTTACATGACGATCTGCTGCCTGCAGCCACCACTAGGGGGAGCTCACTACATACAGATATATACAGCTCCCATAGAGTTACATGACATTCTGCCGCCTGCAGCCACCACTAGGGGGGAGATCACTACATACAGACATATACAGCTCCCATAGAGTTACATGACATTCTGCCGCCTGCAGCCACCACTAGGGGGAGCCCACTACATACAGATATATACAGCTCTCCATTAAGTTACATATATCACATAATTATTAGGATTGTTTTTATCCATAGTGCAGCAGCTGAGAGATTGGGCTTCTTTTTGATGGAAATGTTATTCCTCCGGTCCGGTGCAGCCACCTTTATTCTGGCTTTGCAACATGCCGGTGCTTAGTTAGAACATACGTGTTATTTATTAATGTGTGACCTCGGCTGCTGACACCGGGGCTGTGGGTTATTACAGGGATACAAGGCTGTGGGAGATGGATGATTATCTACAGTAAGTCCTCTGTAAGGGTATGTTCACACACACTAATTACGGATGTAATTCGGGCGTTTTTGCCCCGAATTACATCCGAAAAATGCGCCTCGATAGCGTTGACAAACATCTGCCCATTGAAAGCAATGGGCTGACGTTTGTCTGTTCACACGAGGCGTATATTTACACGCCGCTGTCAAATGACGGCGCGTAAATAGACGCCCGCGTCAAAGAAGTGACCTGTCACTTCTTGGGGCGTAATTGGAGCCGTTATTCATTGACTCCAATGAAAAGCAGCGCCAATTACGTCCATAATGGACGCGGCGTTCAAGCGCCTGCACATGCCGTTACGGCTGAAATTACGGGGATGTTTCCTCCTGAAAACATCCCCATAATTTCAGCCGTTACGGACGCTGTCGTGTGAACATACCCTTATTCTTCCCAGGATCAACAGGAGCTCTGGCTGGGATTAGATTCCAGGTGATCAGGGGGGCCTGAAAAGTGGACCGCAACCTAAGGGCAGGATCACACGCTGCATTCTGGTGCACGTTCTCTTAAGGCTACATTCACACGGGCGTGACAAATTGAAGCACGTAAAAAATGCATGTAAATCTGGTCCGTGTGCATTGCATTGTTGCAGCAGTGTGCTTTGCGAGTGGCTTTCGATGTGTTTTTCACGGACTCGCAAATCACCTTTTTTTTTTTTTTTTTAAATGGAATGGATGCGCAAATCACACACAGCACCCAGATGAGAAACCGTGTGCGCTGCGTGGTTTTCACGCACCCATTGATTATAAGGGGCGCGTAGGTGCGTGAAAACGCACCAATATAGGACAAACAGTGAGTTTGACGCAACGGACTCTCACTGCGTGAAAGCGCACGCGTGTGAACAGCCCCATTGAAATCAAAGGGTCCGTGTGCTGCGCGTGATTTCCACGCACAGCACACGGACGAGTATTACGCTAGTCTGAATGGGCCCTTATACTTCTCCTCTTTGAAAAACTGCAAAGTGTGAATGTCTTCTCTGGATCGTGAGGAGTTGACTGCGGGGTCACTAATGCAACGGACTTGATTGTTTGAAGCTTTTTTTTTTGCACACATTAGGGCCTGTTCACATCTGCGTTGGAGGCGCCATTAGGGACCTCAAATCACAAACCTGGACGAAAATACCGGAAACAATGGCCTCGCAATCATTCTAACAGGACAGGGGATAGATTTGTACTGCTGTGTTTAGATCACAGAGGATTGGCGATACTCCATATAAATTTAACAAACTGTCAGATGTGAGAAATATAAAAGGGCTGTACAGGTTTCCTGGGCCTGGCCTGGACTCTATCTACATGGGTTTACTGCCTCAGGATATAAACAAGGATGTTTCCATTCACTGACACCAAGTAGAGATCTTGAAATGGTGATAAATTTAAACTGTAAAATAAACTCACC